>NW_007726816.1:50790-66077 GCF_000696425.1 Galeopterus variegatus | reverse complement strand
GAACTCTGTATCCCATAAATAGGTATAATCAATACATTTCAATTAAAAAAATTCCATTAAAAATTGTCTTCAGTTTTGAAAGTATAATTGGAATAAGCCTCAGCATGCCCCTGTTCAGGGGTGTGGGGACCCTAGAACTGGCTCTGCTTATTCCCTTCTCAGTCCAGAGGCTATGAAAGAAGCTTTCTCCTTCCCTCCACTTTCTAGTGTCCCTCTGGTTATCAAGGACTTATCCTATTTTGAGAGCATATGGATATCTTAAAACACTAAAGAAGAGATTATCCAATGAGGGTTTGTAAAGGGAATTTATCCTACTGAAGATTGGCAAGCATTATGCAAATATCTGTAGAGACTACCTTCACTGTACTAGTCTGTAATAAAAGGGCTGCTTAAGTAGCTGCTAAGCACAGGCTTTGTCTCCCTCTGGGTATCAGGATAGACAGTACTTGCCCTTGGAAAAAGTGGAGCACTCTTATTGATGTTTCTGTTTCCTAACAAGTATGGCCCACCTAAGCTTGGGAGGCCCTCCTTTGTCTGCTTTTATGCACCTTCCTGCACTTTCAGCCAGAACAAACTATAAAGCATACTATAAAATATTGTTCTTTGTTGATCTCTTCAGACTATGTTTATGAATAAACTTAATGCTGTGTTCACTTAGGGTTTTGATTCTTTTGATCTTCCTCCTGTTTTTACTTCTTGGCAATCTCTACTCTTGCCAATCAAAAGTTTTTGCTGGCTATCAATGAAATGGGCTTCACAAGCCGATTAGGAAGGCAAAGTTGTTCATTAACTCTCTCCTTTCTTTTTCATTCCAGATATGGCAATCTTAATTCCCTCCAAGGCAATGGTACTTGAAATCGAATGAGGGAAGTTCATGTACAAGTATTTGTGCATAAGAAAAGCACATTAATCTATTCGAAAATTTTATAGGAGGGGTTTTCAAAAAGTTCTTGGAAGGATTCTATTATCTTTCAATTCTATTTTTCCATGAGCTTTTTGAATTACACTCGTATAACTAAAGTTGTATCTCTGCTCTTTCTTTTTATTGAATTCTTCATCTTTTCATGCTCTAAGCATCCCTCTAAAATGCTGAAACAACGACAGTGATGATAACAACAAAGACAAGTCCTTTAACTTCTTTGTCAATAAAGGCATTAACCTACACCCTTCCTTTCCTACATTCCAAATATCTGGAAAAGAGAAGTCTATTTATTGGCTACAGTCTTCAGTCCTCTTATATTCTTATACATGCCCCTAGAAAACTCCCTTTTTATTTCTTACTATATTTTAAACCATTACCAACATGATGATATGAGTATAAATGACTTTTCTCTGAATTTTCCTACCATTGTTCCTATAAGGAAACATCCAAATTCATTCATGCTGGAGTGTTCCCTGTGAGGTGAGGGGTTTCTCCTTTTAGTCAAGGTTAATCTTTGTCCCTGTTCTCTGGCTCCCATGACCAATATGTTCTCTTCTCCATCTCCAGGATATTTCTGCCTCAGTTGATTCTTATTTTCCTCTACATCTTCAAACTCTCTAGTCCTCTCTATTGGCTTTTCAGGTTTTGCATATAAATAGGTGCAAAAGTCTTTATTAAAAAACAACTTTATTCAATCCAGGTCTTTGCTTCAGCTATTGCCTTAGTTTTTTTTTTTTTTTTAAACAGCAATTTTTCTTCATTTCATTCATTGTTTTAGCAGTTATGTATTGAATGTCTGCTATGTACCAAACACTGTTCTAATCACTATGGATACATCGTGAACAAAATAGAAAATCTGCATCTGTCAAAAGGAGATAAGCACCACAGAGGATAATGAAAGTAGGGAGAAGGCTTAAATTCTGCTTGGGGGCCTTTTTAAATGGATAGCACAGGAAAGGTCTCCCTGAGAAGCCTCTTGAATGGCACGCTTGTGTCAGTTCTGTACTCCCATGAGGTCTTCAACTCAGTGCAACCTACAACCAGCTCTACAGTGACCATCTCTCACCAGTGTCACTCACAACTTCTCCAACCTGATAATTCCTTTCTTATTCCATTGCTTTGAAACATTTGAGATTCTAACCACTGAGACCTTGACATTCTTATTTCTCTTGTGTTACATTACTCCTATCTCATAATTCCATTCTATCTCACATTTGCCTCTCAGGTTACCTTTTCTGTCTGTTGTTTGATCCCTAAATAGTAGTGTTCCTCAAATTTCCCCTTTCACCTCTTTTCTCTTTTTGCTCTTTTCAGTCTAAGTATTTGCATACACTTACAAGACTTTAATTACCATATCCTTAGTTGGTCACTCCCAAATCTAACATAATAATACTTTATTAGTAATTACTATATGTATTACTAAAGTAGCTTTAGTAGTATTTACTGCTTTAGTAGTAATACTAAAGTACCTAAAAATGTTGAATAAGAAGATATTGTAAAGAAAGGACGCACAAAACCCACATATTGCCAATTTTTTTTCTCTTCCTTGTTGGAGCAAAGAGTGCTAAGGCACTCAGCAACACAATATTTTAATTTTGCATTTGTGTTTTTATATTTCCTAGTTTGAAAAATCACATTAAGTCTGGGTTTTAGTCTGACTTATAGTATTAAGTTGTGTAAAATGCTTTTTGAGCTGTTCTTGAGCATAGCATGGAAGTTTATCAACTTTTTGCTCACTACGAATGAGATAGACCTTTCTAAATTATTAAAGTGCAAGTGATTTCTCCAAGGTAACATTTTAGGATGTCTCTTGAATTGAGCTTTTTAATCTTCTCTTTCTTTTCACACAATATTAAATATTGTTAGATTCTAGGATTTTTCTTACTTGTGGAATTGCCTTAAGACATCTTATTAGCATCTTTGATTTAGGCATTGAAATATGAAATATGAGTTCCATGTCTTTACTCACAAAGGACAAGTAAATTTCACCTTTGTTACTACTGGATAATTAAGTCTTTCCCAAGGAATAAGTAAAGTGGTCATATTTCTGATTTTCATGATATTATCCGGAGCCTGACTTAATTTATTTTAGCAATACCAGAACCATTAAGTTAATCCTGTCATTAGTTAAAAATACTGAAATTAATGGAGGTAAACAGATATGAACTAACATACTTTAATCTTAGTGGGATTCATAGGCCTCAATTATTACATAGGCAAGAACACATGTAGGTAAGTAGGATAAGAAGATGAGAGAATATGCGTTAAAGCTTGAGTTTGAAAAGCCTACCAACATGCTTAAAGTCAAGTATTCAAATTTCCCCATCTACTTTTCTGAAAAATGATTAGAATTTGGCAACTAGTTCAAGAAGGAATAAGCAATTTGAAGTGCATAAGATTTCATAGAACATTAAATCTTTAGACTCAATTTGCTTAATTTCTTATACGGGAAAGAAAAGTCATTCAAAGTTCTATCTATAAATGAGTAAGGAGTTAATGTGAGGACTTTTACCACAAAAAGACAATGGTTTTCTAACTAGAATTACACGTTGCACTATATGCCCTTCAAAATAGGAGGCATAATAAGTATTAAAAAGTTTGAGTTCATGTTTCTCAGTATTCTAAATTCCTAGCAATATTTATTTAGTTTTAAAATCTGTAGTTTTTAACCTTGTTTTCTCCTTGTTTTATTCCTAGAAAAAACAAACTAAACCATGAATATAAATAAAACTGTATTTGATTTTGGGAAAGTGGAGAGGTAAAATCAAAACAGTGAAGTAAATACTGCCTTCACATGAAAACATTTTGGTACTGTTAGAAATGACAAGACTCATTTCTCAAAGAACAAACAAAGGGACATTTAGCAAGGCTTGAATGGCAGAAACTTTAATACAGAGCTGGTAAACTAAGCGTTGGAATGTTTAAAAGTGCATGTTTCAAAACTGAAAACTTTTCAAAATTCTTTTCAAAAACTCTATTGAAACAAAACAAGAAGGAATTTTAAAAGTAAAATCAGGCTATTGTTTTATAGCCTAGAAATGAATTACTTAAATTGGTGGAGAAATCAGAAGTTCAAATCTCAGTAATATCAGGAGATGATGTATTTTAATTTTCACAGACTTAAGTGGGAAATCTACTGTTGACACCAGGGGGTGCTCAAAAATTAAATCACATTATGTGGTGCTTGACTACCTCAGTATTTACAGATCATGAATTCTTGTATATCTATAAGGTGATGTCTCAGGGGAAAGATTCTAGGTTACATTCTTTGTCAGTTCATAGGTTCCATTTTAGTAGTAGCAATGTACACATAAAAATTTCTTCAGAAGGACTGTTCCCTGGAGTAAAAATAGTTCCATGGGGCCAGTGATTGCATAAATATATTCATTCACTATTAATTTTGGTTACAATAATTCAATATGTAACTTTTCAGTATAAATTCACTATTGATATAAGAGGTATTAGACATCTGTATATAGAACACAGAGTTACAACCATTTTGTTTAACAATTTTCACTATTTCCTGAAAAAATGCCTATCACTTAGTAGATACTAAATATATATTTGTTGGGTAAATGGATATGGTAAGTATCAGAAGAGTGTAAAAGTGTCCCAAATGTTCAAAAAATAGGTGATAGTGTATGATACATGTAGAATGATTTATAAGTCACATACCTGGTGTTGCCCAGTGCTGTATTCAGTGGTGCTGGACATAAAACTCTCTGATACATACTAAACGGGATGTGAGGCTTTACATTTCTTTAGCCCATTCATTTATTCATTCATCATTCTATAGTTTACTGAACTTTTCCAATATGACAGGGCCAGAGCACACAAAAAATAGGATCTGCCATTTATGAGGTCACCACAGATTGGAGAATGCAGACAAATAAGCAATTAAAATAGATTATAATAAATGCTCCCAGATGTTCAATGAGCATGTGTGCATGTGTATTTGTGTATGCACATGCAGTGTCAGACTTTGGTGCATCTGATTTTGTCTACTGACTTCTGAGCTAGGTTAGGAGGAACAGGAATTAGTCTGGTTAGTTTATCTCTTGGAGTTATATCAATCCTGAATTTACTTCCAATTCTCCTCTTATTCTCTCAAACCACCTTCTTAACATAACCATTGCTCATCTTATTTTGAATGGACACAATTATGCACAAGTATCACATTCGACATTTTGATTTCTGAACGGATGCACCATAATTGATACTCTGTTCCATCATTTGTAAACTCTTTGATTAGACTTATAATTTCTTCATTATATATTCACCCTAAATAGCAAATATGAACTTGTCCTGCTAATTGATTCTGTGTATCTTAGTAAATCACATTGTAAATGCACACTTGCTTTGACACATGGAAGGAAATCACTCAATTTTTTTTTTCATTTGGCACTTCTTTCAGTTGTTTCTTTTTTACTTGTCACACCTATCTTTAACCTTTGTGTATTAGTGTGATCTGCCTTAATAGTATGTGGCAGACCCCCATACTGACCCTGTAGTCCCACCTGTCTTTCATTCCAAGCAATCAGCTTTCTATAATCTTCATCAATTTACCGTTCAGTTATTTGAAATAAATATATGGCAGTTCCTCAAACTGAGGTAAAGTGCTATCTATGCATTTTCAGCTTCAAGAGTAATCTCAAAAGATGGTTATATAGAGATGCATGATATGCCTTGCAGAGTCTGATCATCTGCCATTTACTCTCTGTGTGATTCAAATCCTTTAAGGTCTGTGGGCCTCCTTTTCCTCATCTGAGATGGGGACAATAATAATAAACACACAATAAAGTTGTTATGAGGCTTAAATGTATTAATATTTGTAAAATGTTTAGAATGGCATTTCCTAATATTACTTATCCACATATTCTAACTAGATTGCCATCCTTTATTGAAATTACAAAGCTGCTACTGAAAACAATAATGGCTAATATTCAGAGGTGGATTTGCCATTAATAAAATTAATTTTCAGGACCCCTTGCTTGCAGGTCTCTTAAGGGTCATGCATATTTGGTAAAATTTTTAATAGTAGTATGATTACCGCAGTTAGTTGAGACCACTGTCTCTTACCCTGCGTGACTTTTCCTTTCATCATACTTCCCCTAGCATAATGACTGTGGATTAGCCACTGGCATTACTGAGATCCAGTTAAGGTAATGTTGAGTTGGGGATGTGTGTAGTTTGGTTTTAATAGAACGTAGGTGAATGGTTCACGGAACCTTTGGTATACAGCTAAATAATTGCAAGCTATCCCAGTATGAACAGCTTTCATGAATATTTCTGCTTACTGTGCAGACCCACTGCGGTATTCTGACAGAGCTAGAAATTGAACTGAAATGTGTATTTGTCTTATGGCTCTCAGCATCAGAATATGTTTATAGTAAAGATACAAAGATTGAAATATGTGAAGCTAAAGCTAGAATGTGGAAAATCTAATCATAGAACATATAAAATTAAATGGAGAGATTTTGTGTCTTATCAATACTTTAATAAAATATATCTTTCTATTCTTTATAGAAAATATTACAAAGTAATTTTTATGTGGAAGAACAATTATGCAGACAAAAATGTAGAAAAATATTTTACAGTGTGCCGGGCAATTAATTAATAAACGTTTTTTAAGACTTCGTTTATAATATTTGTCAGCTTTTTAAACATTGTTCTTTTATGTTTTTCACATTCTATACAAATAACAAATGTAATTTTGAAATTGTAAGTTTATTTATTTATTTATTTATATTTTTTTTCCTTTTTGTCTTTTTTCGTGTCCGGCAACAGATCGCAAACCTCAGTGTTGCGCCCATGCTGGACCAGGACCGGCAACGGGATCGCAACCCTCGGTGTCGCGCCCGCACCTTGCTCAACCAGTGAGCGGGAACCGGTCTGTATGTGGGATCCGAACCCTCGGCGGGAGCGCCACCACACCCCCAAGCGGCGCACTGTAGCAGTGCACCACCAGGCCAGCCCTGAAATTGTAATTTTAGATTTGTCATTTTTATTCTTTTATTTTTTAATATACTTCTCCAAATTATATAAACTTCTGGCCCCCTCAAAACCAGATTCACGCAGGCTAACATGTAATGAGTTCATTTGTGTGTCAGGTGATTTTAAGCATCTTATAGGTAAACATCACATTTTACAGATGTAAATAACAAACCAGCTTTACAAATGAGGAAACTCTTTTCTCAGGCCTTTACCTCAACAGGTTAATACTGAGCATGTTTAATCCCTGAATCCCTTTTCCTCAGTCCATCTTTTTCATTCTTCTGGCATCACTGCAGATATTTAACTCTCTGTGTGACATTCTCTTTTTTCTCTGTCTTATATTTTGTCTCTGTTTATAACTTAAGCACCTTAATTTAAATCTCTGATCTCTGTTTTACTCATCACCCAACCAGTCATTTATATTTTAACGCATTGGTTCTTAACCTTCGCAACATATTAAAGTCATGTGGGGATCTTTACAAAATTTCATTACCCAGGTGACACCCAGAGCAACTAAATAAGAATCTTTGGCGGTAGGAAAAGGCATTAGTATTTTTTAGGAGTGAATCCAATGAGTAGGCAGGTTTGAGAACTTTTGATTTGGGTTCAGAATAGAGAACGGTTCTCTGAGAAGGAAGAAAGTACCCAGGAGGGAAAAAGTGTCCAAAACACAGGAGCAAGGGATCTCCCAAAAATGACTTTTTCTTTGTAGTAGCTAGGGGAGAGAATAAAGGTTGAAATGCAAATTCTGTCTTTGTTTCTTTTCCAGATATACAACCTTAGAAAAACCATTAAATCCTGTGCAATCTCATGATCCTTATTTATAAAATAGTTATAATATGTACCCATATTTGTTGTGAAGATTAGATATAACAGTGTAAAACCACTGTTGATTAAAATTGATGCTTATTACTACTGTTATTAATTATAGAGGCTTATAGCACATAGTGGTTGCTTCAATGCAGGTGTAACTCTTAATTGCATACAGTTATATAATACTCCCTAATAGAACTCACTGAGCTCTCTGATGGTCAGGCCACTTTGGTCTTGTTTACTACTATAATCACAATCCCTAACCAACTGGCTGATGCCCACTATGGCTTAAAAATATCATTGAATGGTTGAGTAAATGAATGTGTCATATAGCCAACTCTCACTGGTCCAAAATAAAAGGATGACACTAGTTATATATTTCTTTTGTATTCTCTTACAATATTTTTTTCTTATTTGATAAATAGCAAGTTAGTAGTAGTTTACTATGTACGTGTCTGTTCTAAGAACTTTAGTCTTTACAATCCTATGAATTAGGTATTATAATGATTCCCATTTACAGATAAGAAAAATAAATATATACAGGTTAATTCATTTGTCCAAGTCACACAGCTAGAAAGATGTTGAGCCGGGATTTGAATTTAGGTAAACAGACTTGACAACCAGTTCTATTGGTCATTAACCTTCTTGCTACAGTCAGTCATCACTTCACTTGTGTAAAAGCACCCATTTCCATGAACTACCTAAAGTCCTTGAACCAACTGTTAGTCTCATAAAGTTCTAAAGTTTTATCTTGTAGACAACTAGTCATAACTCTGAGAGAAAAAAATATGGCATAAGGAGATATCATATTTACTTTGCAAAAATGATGTTATTAACTTTTACTTGGCTTAGTCAAAAACACATGGACTCAAATCAAAGCTATTATTTCTGCTATGCTCAGATATTCTGATGCTGGAGGTAATGATAAATTTCAAGTCACTTCATTAAAGAGTTAACAGTTGTATTTGAGTCTTTACATTGGAAACATTAGATTTTACTTATTAAAAATGTTTACTACGTATAATGTATTTATTACATCTACTTTGACTTTCTCCTAAAAGGAAGTAATAGGAAGGCGTATGTTATGGATTATGCAATTTAATTTCCCTTAAAACACTTTGGAAGATAAAGATCAGGTCAAAATAAAACCTCTCTGTGCAACCACAGACCTCCAGAAAACACAAGATGTTTTTCTAAACTTTAATTCATAATAAGAAAAGTCTCTTCCAAGTATGAAGTTGTTTTCAGATGGATAAGTAAAAAGGTTGACTGAGTTTTAAATTGTAGATATTCTTTTTCCATTACTATATTTATAATAATTTAACTGTATTATAAATCTAATTTTTATTATTTTTGAGTCGATACGGCAAATACAAAGATTATAGAATTGCAAAAACAGAAAGCTACTCTATACTGAAGCATAACAATTTGAAGTCTTTGAGAGTACTGTATTAATGCATTCTCATTAGAATAATTAGTATCATCATGGAAATTATCTGGACACACATTTCCTGAGTTTATGATGGTGATCACTCATATGGATATTATTGGGTAGTAAGACATGTAAGAAAAGCCTCTAATCACATCTGAGTCAAGTCATCTCTGCAAATGTTGACGATGTACTACATAATTCTCTCCCCCTCCTTGGTCCCCCCGTAAATCAAAGGAATAGCTCCAGACATGCTTATTTCAAAGAACTGGTTTAGTATCTACCACTGTGGCAGGGCTGGCAGCAGGGCTACAGTTGTTAGAACGCCAAATCCCAGACATGGCATGATTAAATCCAATGTCTAATCATTTTGTTTTAGTAAATTCACAAAGCAGTTTGATTACAGCATGCCCTGTCTTCATGGTGGTACATGTGTTATACATTTGCTATGAAATTGCTAGTGTGAATTTGTAACCAAAATGTATTATTTACAGAAGATTTTTTTTTTCCTCTACAAGTTTTTGTAAACTGATTTATACGTTCCACTAGTGTTGTTGGTAAAATTCATGAAATTAATTGAACTCACTATTTTACTGTTAGTATTTTGCTTTCTTATTTAACTATAATTTAATTTTATCTGGGTTTTATGTTTACTACAAAATTTTTATACATAAGGTGCAAAAGTCAGTTTAAATTTAGGATGATCAAATAACATAGAGGACTAATATTTATTAATTTCTCAAATGCAAATACTAAAGTTTAATATGTACATATTAACCAGCTTGCAAAAATAGATTCTGTGGCTTTAAGCTATAATAGAAGAAATATTTAGAGTTACAAGTTACTTTAATATCTTGGCGAAGAAGATACATAGAAACATTTTAAGAAAATATATTAAATCAAGTCATTTTGTTTCTGCATACCACATTAATGGGCAATAGAACACATTTATTAAACTCTCTTGACAATATGCAATACATTAAATAAATCATTAAAGTTTGGCTGTGGATCTACTGTTACTATAGTGCTTTTTCGTTATAAATAATAGCATATTTGCTATAAATATTCTCTTCTGGCTCACTTCTACATAAGAAAAACACATCAAAAATTTGACTTCTATTTTTCCTTTAAGGCAGTTTTCCTTCCCTATTTTGTCTTTGTATTAAAATATTAAATGTGGAATCTAAAATAGTCAAGCTTAGAAGCAGAGAGTAGAATGGTGGTATTCAGGAGCTTGGGGAGAAGGAAATGGGGAGATTGATAAAGAGTCTGTTTTAAACTGTCAGCAAATATTATTCTGTGCTTACTCCAAATCCTGCCATTTACTTTCTTTCACATCAAGAACGTTCAGGATCACTCCCCTGTTATGTGCAAACACTTTTCCTTCTCTCACTCTATGGATTGTGTTGTCTTGAGAACCATTCCACTTAGATCAGGAGTTGGAGTTCCTCCTGACTTTTCTCACCTTTCTCTTAAGACCCAACATGTTTTACTCACTTTCTATTGCTTATAGCAAGATACCTGGAACTTGGTAATTTTTAAGTGTGGGGAAAATGGGATAGTTTAGTCAGGCTCCCTCCGCTCAGGTCTGGTTGGGGATCGAGCAGCACATTTCTTGTAAACAAGTTGTGTGTGGGTGGAGTTAGTGTGCATGTGCACCAATGTATCTTTTTAGTTATATGCTATTGTGTGTTCTTGAGTTTGTGAAGCAGAGCTGGCTGGCAGAGATTGAGTCTAAAAATAGAGAATGTTTAATCTGCTGGCAGCTGCTCAGTTTTTCTTTGGACTTGGCCAGTAGCAGTTGAGTTTCTGAGTTTCTCTTTGTACTGCCTAGCTCTCAGACATGTATGTGCTGAATAAAGACTATTCCTTCTTCAACCAAGGCTCCAAGGACCTTTTTGCCAGTTACCTAGCTCATAGACCTGCAGGTGAAGGGTTTGTGAAGGGGCTTGAGGGGTCTGTGAGCTCCAGACACAGCCCTAGCTCTACAGTAAGAAAACAACTTATTGCTTCAGTTTCTGAGGCTGGAAAGCCCAGGGAACACATCTGGTGAGAATCATTTTGGTGGCTTTATAGCAATGTAGGGGTCTCACATGGCAGAGCAGAGAGAAAGAGGCTCATGTGCTCTCCTTTTAAACCCCTCAGAACCATGCCCCTGGCCACCATTATTAATCTGTTCACTACTACATGGTCCTACAATCTCATCACCTCTTCAAGACCCCGCCCTTCAATTACCATAATAGGATTTCCCACCCTCAACAGCTGCAGTGAGAATTAAGCTTTCAACATATGAACTTTGGGGAACACAATCAATCCACAGCACAGCGTAACTCTCAACATTTCTACTTGGATGTACAAATATACCCTGCCAAAATTGAGCCCCTGTTGGTAAAATATAGGAAAATGGCCAGGGTCCCTCAGATGTTCAGAATCTTGCCAAGCATTTGCTGTGAATAAATTGTGTATGGGTGGAGTCGGTGTGCATGGGTGGCACCACCACTTTGGCTGGTGTTGACTGCCTCTGGTGGGTGCCATGCCTTTCCAACCTACGGCTTCCAAGATCCTGTTTGCCAATTGTCTAGCTCATAGACCTGTGTGTGAGGGGTCTGGTGACCCAGCCTGGTGTGTGAAGGGTTTGTGACCCAGTATGTGAACAAGCTTGAGGGGTCTGTAAGCTAGCTTACAATCGGCCTAGTTGGCAGGATTACCAGCAGGTAAAAGAGCCTGACAACTGGTATAGTTGCGTAGCTTTACAATTGGCTTCATGAACAGGATTAGTAGCACTACAACTGGTGATGTTGGCAGGATTCCGACAGAGCCAGAGCGCAACATTAGCCTTGCGCAGCAGCTCCATATCCCTCCCAAGCCACTCCTCCCCATCGATCCCCATCTCAATAACAGGCACTATCAGGTACTCAATGTTTTAGTCTTCAAACCTAGAACTCATCCTTGTGTCCTTGTTCTATCATACTTCACATTCAATCCATCCATAAATTCTGTTAGCTGCCCCTTTAAAACATATCCATAATCTGATCCTTCTTTTTATATCCTCTGCGGCCACTCTCATCCTAATTACCATCTTCTATGATTTGGATCTCTCTACTAGACTCCTAAATCATCTTACCTTTTTGCAATCTTGCCTCACTTATAACTTCTACACACAGCAGCTGCACAAAGACATGCCAATTTCCCCCACTGAAAAAATATTTTAATGAGTTCACATAATATTTACAATAAAATCTGACATCCTGGGATGCCTTTAAGGCTCCACATAATTAGGCCCTTGCATCTGGACTGCAGCCTCCTACCCTTCTCTCTTTTGCTAACCCTGTTCAGCCATGCTGGCCTTCTTGCTATTCTCTGGAATGTTTAAGCTTGGTCTACTGTAAGGCATTGGCACATGCATTTTTCTGTTTTCCCTGCCAGAATATTTCTCCAAATTGAAGGTGCTATGGGTCAAATTTGTCCCCCAAAAGTTCCCCCAAAAGAGTGTTAAGAGGGTGGTATTTATCCATTGAGGGAGTGATGAGGACCATTAGTGTGGACTGGTGGCTATATAAGGAGCACAAAAGAGCTCTTCCTCTTGCCATGGGACCCTGTAGAGAGTTCCCACGCAGCAGAAGGCCCTCACCAGGTGTGCCCACTGGACCATGGACTGCCTAGCCTCCAAAACTGTAAGCAGTAAGTTTCATTTCTTTATAAATTACCCAATTTCAGGTATTCTGTTATAAGTAACAGAAAAAGACTAATACAGAAGGCATCCTCCCAAACTTCAGTTTTCTGTTTAAATAACCCTCCTACCCCACTTATAATGGCCTTTCCTGCTCACACTATCACCTAGCACCAGTTATTATCTAACCCCTTACAAAAGTTTTCTTAATAGTTCTTACCGCTCCTTACAATCACATATTTACTTTTTATTTTCTGTCTTCCCTGCTAGAATTTAAATCTATGAGGCAGGGTCTCTGTCTTATTGACTGTAGAATCCCTATTACCTTGAAAAATTTCAATAAATATTTGCTTAATAAATGACTAAATAAAACCAGATTTCAATAGTTGATAATGATCCTTACTTTTTTTAAAATTAATTTTTATTATTGAATCAAAATTGATTACACAGATTTTTGCGGTTCAACATTGAGACATGTTGATCAAATCAATATTACTAGCATACATATTGTTACAAATTGTAATTATTCTTTACGCTCTTGTCCAATCTCTCCCCAACCCCCTCTTGCTCCCCCACCCCCCTCTAATTACGCTAGATTTCTTCTCTCCTTCTGAAAGAATAATGGTTATTCTGTTGATTTGTTGCCTAGATGATCTGTCCAATGCTGAGAGGTGTGATCAGGTCCCCCGATATTATCAGAGAGCAGATGCTTCTTCTTTCACTCTGAAATGGGCTTTGTGGAGAGAGACATCCTCTTCTTTTCTGTATCTCTGCTGGTGAGAGCAGATGCTTCTTGTTTCACTCTGAAATGGGCTTTGTGGAGAGAGACATCCTCTTCTTTTCTGTATCTCTGCTGGTGACTCTCCTTGTGTCAATGCACTCCAGTGGCTGGCAGATCATCTGCGTGGTAGTTGTGGTGTTTAGCTGCTTTCGCAACAGCCATGGTTATTGTGGTGGCTCTGGTGGGCCACCCACATGGAAGTGATGTTCTTGGCATGCTCCTTGGTGCTGGCAGTGTGCCTGGTTGTGGGAGGGGGGTTCCAGTACCTTCTTCAAGCCTTGGGATCCTGGGTGGGCCCTGAGGAACTGGTGTTGTGTGCCTGGTTGTGGGGCAGGGGATCCGGTCCCCGGCTCCATGACTTGGGTCCCGAGGCGCTGGTGGTGTGCCGGGGCCAGAATGAATTTCTGTCCTTTGCTTACTTCTAAAATGGGGGAACTTCCTGTGGGAACCAGTACTTGAGCTGTGTGGTTGAGCTAAATTGCTGCTTTGCTGCTGTTTCCCTAGGGAAGGCTTTTTGTGCAGCTCAGGGTTTAATGGTTGAACTTAAAGGTATTTCTAGCTCTCCAGAGACCTGGTGGGGATCTGGATTGTGTAGAAACTTTGATCTAGGCCTGAGTTTTTTCATCAAACTGCACCCCAACCACTTCTGCATTCCTGACCAGTCTCCTCTGAGTGGTCCTGTGTTGATTGGGGAGTGATCAGCTGTCGTTGCTGTGTCGCGGTGTTCTCCTGGTGGGCCCGTCTCCCTTACCACCATGCTACAAACACCTCCCATGGGATGGGCCCTGTGCTGGTCCCTTGCAATGACTCACTGGCCTCGGAATGGCTCCCTTTTTTCAGTTGTTCTGGCTCCTTGCTCCTGTGTGGGTGCACAGGAACCCTATTAGTGGTCTTGCTGTCCTGGGGGTCACCAAGGCCCTTTTCTCCCCTGCCACCTCCAAGTACCTCCATCTGAAGGGCACAGCTGTGGCTTCTGCGGGCTCCTGCTCCATGCATTCTGCAGCTCGAGGCTTAAAGCTGCCGCAGCCCCAAATGCTCAGAGCAGATTTTTCTTTCTCTCATCATGGTTTCTCCCACCTTCATGAACTCCATAGGTCTCTCCTCCTCTTCCTCTGAGCTCCAGCAGCCCCAGCTTGGCTGATGTTACATTTTTACAGTTGTAAATTGGTTGATTTGTGGGAAATAGTGATGCTGGGAACCGTCTATTCTGCCATTTTGACCAGAACTCTTGACTTTCATAATGATCCTTACTTTAATTAAAATCTTTCTTTTTCTACCTCTGAACATATTTTTTGTAATATTTATTTTTAACTGACACAAC
The DNA here is from genome assembly GCF_000696425.1 of Galeopterus variegatus. Lineage (NCBI taxonomy): Eukaryota > Metazoa > Chordata > Mammalia > Dermoptera > Cynocephalidae > Galeopterus > Galeopterus variegatus. The sequence goes on along the minus strand of NW_007726816.1, from coordinate 51,147 downwards.
TGTACATATTTGTGGGGTACAGAGTACATATATACAGTGTTTAATAGTCTAATTTGGGTTTTTAGTTTATCTAGCACCTCAGACATTTATCATTTCTTCATGGTGAGAACATTCACAATACTCTAACTATTTGATACGTATGATATATTATTGTTAACCTTTTAAATAAACATCAGTATATAGTTCTAGCATTTTCATTCTTTCACTCTTAATTAACCATGTTGACCTGCTTCCAGCTCACACCTCTGATTCAGCTACTAACTAGTTTTCTTACATGGGAGAGTTACTTTGCTGAGCATTGTCTATAGCAGTAATCTTTTTTTTTTTTTTTTTTTTTTTTTTTTTGGGGGGTTTTTT
>NW_007726816.1:43121-50137 GCF_000696425.1 Galeopterus variegatus | reverse complement strand
TTTTTTTTTTTTTTTTTTTTTTTTTCTATTTTGTGGGGTTTTTTTGTGGGGAGCAGTCTGTTATTTCAACACATGCATGTAGTACACAATGATTCACTTAGGGTAGTATAGCTTTGTACCTGTTCAACCAGCAGGCATCAGAATCACCTGGAAAGCTTATCAAAACGAAAGTGGCAGAGTCCCAATCCCAGAGTTTGTGATTGAAAAGGTCTGAGGTGAGGCTAGAAAATTTGTTTCCCTATCTAGTCTTCATGTTTTGCTGATTCTGCTAGTCATAGTACCGCAATTTCAGAACCACGTATTTATAGAAAGTCTTCACGATGGCCATCTCCTTCTGTTCTGACTTCCTTTCAGAGGGACCTGGGGAAACTGGGGTGGGAGTTTTCTCCAGAACAGAATAAGAAATAGGGCCTGGAGCCCCTGCTAACTGTGTATCCTGGCTGTAGAAGTGAGCACTTGTTGGAATAAGTGTCCTGAAGAGATTTTAGGACAGTATTTCCAAACTAAAATTTGAGAAAATGAGAGAAAAACAAGCAATAATGAAAGAGGTAGAGATAGAGACAAAGAGGAAAGCAGGAAGGAGGAGAGGAGGTGGAGCAATTGAAATGCTGATATATGTAGATTCAGAAAGTACAGGGAATGCCTGAAGCAACTAAGCTGATGCTGAGTTAGAGAAGCTTGTCCTTGCAGTGAATTATTTCTGTGGTATTTATGGATTCAGATTTAGAAAGGATTACTTGCGGGTGGGCGAGAAGCAATAAAGAAAGTAACACAAAGCGGAGATCATCAATCTCTGTTATCTTTCAAGGCTTTCCTGTGATAGGCAGAACCCTATAACCAAAATCTGTATTCATTTCCTAGGGTTACCATAATAAACTACTATAAACTGTGGCTTAAATGACAGAAATGTATTCTATCATTGATCTGAAGGCTAGAAGTCCAAAATCAAGGTGTTGGCAAGGTCATGCTGCCAGAAGTCTTTAGGGGAGGATCCTTCTTTGTCTCTATCTAGGTTCTAGTGGTTGCCTGCAACCCTTGGCATTCTTTGGCTTGCAGCTGCATCACTTCAATATCTGCCTCTGTGATCACGTGGCGTTCTCCCCGTGTCATTCGTTTTTCATGCTATGTCTTCTATTGGAATTAAAGTTTAAAAGCAAAACCATTTTGGTAAAGTATTTTAAGTGGAAAAGGAACTAGTTGGATCTTCCTTTTGCTTTGGCCATGACCTCCAAAAAACTTGCTGTTTGTGAATGATCATTTATGATCTACTCATTAATATCCTTATAATTTCTCATCTGTGTGTTCTCTTTTTTACCCCTTTAGTAATTTAAAATTGAGTTTCCAGTTCCATATCATAACTACTCAGTCAGGAGTAAAGTCTTAATTATCAAATCTGATAAACTAATGGACTTTGATGACAACATAGAAACTTTCACATCTCAGAGATTAACAGTAATAACCAAAACTTTGCATATATTTAATGATTGTTAGGTGATTGTTACAGTGCCATGTGTTATATGCTAATAAATTTCTTTGTGTTTTTGAAATAATGTCTTCCTACCACAGATTTATTGTTCTAACACCAGAGTGGTTTTAATAGCTGTGTTTAAGGATGAAAGAATCAATTCATTAGTCAGTAAATGGAACGGGAAAAGTAGGATTCTGAGTCCGATTTGTGTTTTTGTATTCTTAAACAGCACAGGGTGTAGGTGGTTGTCCACTCTTTTTTTATTGCTTGCCTTATTTATCACTTTTATTTGTATCCTACTTATGCAACCTAATTCATATAAAACATTGAATTAAGAGTGGAATACTAAAGAATATAAATTTTTGTTTTCCTAAAATGAAACTAAAATATGACTTCGTTTTTCAAATAGGGATATGGATGTGGATGTGTGTGTGTGTGTTTGTGTGTGTGTGTAAAGAAAGGCATATCTGCCTGTAGAAATTCCTGAGTTTAGTGAAATTATTTGTATCAGGCCAAAAAAGTCATTTTTAGTACTAGACTTTTATTATTACTGCAATAAAATCAGTTATAAGCCATTTTTGAATGACTCCTGTTTTTTATCAAATGTTATTGAATTTTTTTTTGAGTTAGTGAAAATATTTTGAATTTTGCAGGAAGTTTTTCTAACCAGACCCATTTGAGTGTCACAGCCTGCCTCTTATATGTCAGAGCTTTTTATAACTGTATATGGTATAACAGCTTTATTGGAGAATTTGAACTTTGTAGGGTACAAACTTGAAAGGAATTTATTTTTTCTAATCAATGCCCTTTACTGTGCAATGTCAATCTTTCTATTTTAAGTTATTAAAAAGTCTAGTCTACTTTACAACTCTAATATCCTCTCTTCATTAGAACAAAGACTTGGTTTGGGGTCAGAACTTAGAGTGGAGAAGTTTGGTCTGTTCTCTCATTTCCTTACTATCACCAGGAGTCAAATAGGAGGCTATAATATGTTTCTCAGGGACATCTCTCCACCTTCCAGCCTATCCTTTTAGCATCTCCAGATGCTCTTGGAAGAAATAGAGAGTAAAGGAACAAGAGCCTTATTACTTAACAGGGGCTTGCAAGAGTAATACTCTTTTTCTCTTACTGTAAACTTCCATATTTTCCAGGATAATGCTGAGAGGCAAAAAGTCTTGGGTGACAGGCGTCTGTCAGTTTCTAACAATGTACCTGTGTAAATTCTTTTGAAGTATTTTTGGGAACATCCCTACTGTTAAGTTCTCTGATTTATTGTTGTTTTTACTTATTAAACATTTACATATCTCTTTCTCTGTGCTACACCCTATTTTACATGATTTACAAATATTTAATGATTTAATTATCTAAAAATTATATGAGGTAGGCATTTTTATTACCTAGGCAGGGAAACTAAAGCATGACAAAACTGAACAATTTTTCTAGGATCTTGTAGCTGGTGATTGGCTGATCTGGGATTTGAATCCAGGTAGTCTGGTTCCAGTATCTATGCTCTTAACTAAGGCTGCCCTGATAGGATTCTCAGGCTTAAGACAACAATTTAATAGAAAATTGGTAATAAAGGTGTGGACCCAAAGGTTTCAGAGATTAAATTACAAGTTTTAGAGTCATCTATGTTTGAATTATCAGAGTGGATGACATCTTAAAGGAGGACCCAACTGGGAAAACAATAACATTTAAGAAACAGAAATGATCTGAGGGAAGTATATGTCAAAGGACTGGGGATATAAAAAGATTTAGTGTCTACAGCACATCCAGATATGGACATTCCTGGACAAGCCAATAGCTGGGTGCCTGTTCAAACCTTACTCTAAGTGGCTGTTCCTCATTCATTCAGAGAAGAGGCTAAACATTTGCATGGAGGAATGTTGACAAAACACATTGCATCAGCCTGCGTAACCCTTTGCAAAACAAAAAGTCTTACGGTTAACAAGATGTACCTCCATAAAAGGCTGTTTATCAACATCCTTTTCACTGGAAGGTGGGTCAAGATGAGTTTCCCACAGACTCAAGCAGCTTAAGTATTATTTTCATAAAAACTTCTTTAGGAGAAATCTTGGAAACTCTTAACTGTCTGCCTGGCCTGGGAATCATTTGAACCCTGAAGTCACTAGAGCCAAAGATTAAGAATTAGGACATTAGATCCTGTAACTGCCAGGTCATTCTGGTTTTGCAAAAGGAATTAAGGGCATTCATTTCCAAGATGGATAGCATAAGATTGTTAAAATTAAACATTTTATTAATTGAATTATTTTGAAATTTTCCTAGTGTATGATGTGAGATATAGGTCCAAATTAATTTTTTTCTAGATGGTCACCTAGTTTTCCAAAAACACTTTATACAATGGGCATTTTTTTCCCTACTAATTTGAGATCCAAACCTATCATACATTAAAATATTTTATATGTGTGTGTGTGCATGTGTGTACTGGGTGCTATTTCTGGATATTTTCTTCTACTCCAATGGTATATCAACATACTCTTGTTTTAATTATGAAAGCTTTATAGTATATTTTAATATTAAGGGGCTAATGCTCCTCACTGCTCTACTTCTGAAGAATTTTCTTGACTATTTATTATGGGTTTTTTTTCAAATAATATCTAGAATGTTTAGTTCAAGAAATTTTCTGAACTAATTTAGTTCAAGAAAGCTTCTGCACAGCAAAAGAAACAATTAACAGAGTTAAAAGACAACCAACAGAGTGGGAGAAAATATTTGCAAATATACATCTGACAAAGGATTAATATCCAGAATATACAAGGAACTCAAACAACTTTACAAGAAAAACCCAAGCAACCCAATTAAAAAATGGACAAAATAGCTAAATACGTATTTCTCAAAGGAAGATATATGAATGGCCAACAGACACATGAAAAAATGTTCAACATCACTCAGCATTCGGTAAATGCAAATCAAGACCATACTGAGTTACTATCTTACCCCAGTTAGGATGATTAATATCCTAAAGACTATGAACGATAAATGCTGGTGAGGTTGTGGAGAAAAAGGAACTCTCATACATTGTTGGTGGGACTGCCAAATGGTGCAGCCTCTATGGCAAATGGTATGGAGATTCCTCAAACAATTGTAGATAGATCTGCCATATGACCCAGCTATCCCATCATCAGATGAGTGGATATGGAAAATGTGGTTTATTTACATGATGCAATACCGCTCAGCTATAAAAAAGAATGAAATACTGCCATTTGCAACGACATGGATGGACCTAGAGACAATTATATTAACTGAAACAAGTCGGGCACAGAAAGAGAAATACCACATGTTCTCACTTATTTCTGGGAGCTAAAAATAAATAAATAAATACACAAAAAATGTGGGAGGAGGGAAAAATACACAACAATTACAATTCCTTGAAATTGATATGACAAGCATACAGAAAGGACATTGTTGGGAGGGAGGGGGGCTGCTGTACGGCCAAGGCTTAGGGAAGAGAGGGGAGAGGGAGGAGGGAGGAAGGTTTCAGTAACTGACCACAATAATCAGCCACATTGTATACTAACAAAACAAAACAAAATAAAATAAAATAAAATAAATAAAGAAACAAAAGGAAAGCATAAAGTCATCTATAGGAGATCAAGTCATCTATAAGCCCCTATCAGACTAACAGCAGACTGCCCAACAGAAACTCTACAGGTGAGAAGATAAAGGGATGTTATATATTGTATTTGAATATACTATATATATATATATAGTATAAGAAAAAATTGCCAAGTGTACTATACCCAGCAAGCTGTCATTCAGAAATGAGGGAGAAATTGTGCGTTTTCAGACAAACAAAACTGTGGGACTTCACCATCACACAGCCAGACCTGCAAGAATCCCCAAGGGAGTTCTGCATCTGGAATCCAAAAAATGGTAATCACTACCACAAATACATGAGAAAGAACAATACCCACTGGTAGAATAAAAATGCAAATGAGAAAGAAAAATAAATATTATCACCTCAAAAAACCAACATAGACAAACAATGAAAGGGGAAGAAAGGAACAAAAGATGTTTAAAACATCCAAATGAAAAAAAATGATAAAATTCCAACAGTAAGACATACCTTTGATAAAAACCCTGAATGTAAATGGATTAAACTCCCTGCTTAAGAGACACAGATTGATTGGATTAAAAAGCTGTACCTGGAATAAATTTTGTTTTTTCCATAAAAATAAATAAGAAAAAGCTGTACCTAACTATATGATGTCATCAAGAGACACACCTCACCTGTAAAGACAGACTAATAGTGAAGGGATGAACAAAAGTATATAATGCAAATGAAAACTAAAAAGGAGCAGGAGTAGCTATTCTTATATCAGATAAAACAGACATTAAACCAAAAACTGCAAAAAGAGATAAAGATGACTACTATATAATGACAAAGGGAATTATCCCACAAGAAGACATAAGAATAATAAATATATATACACCCAACACTGGAGCACCCAGATATATAAAGCAAATGCTATTATATAATATTAAATTACATATAGTATTATTATTATATTGTTTATATATATATTAAAAATATATAATATATAATCTCCATACACCAATACAATAACAGTAGGACACCCAAACACACCTCTGTCATCATGGACAGATCATCTAGGCAACAATTCAACAGAGAAACACAGGATTTTAAACTACACTTTAGACCAATTGGATCTGGCAGATTCCTACAAAACATTTCCTTAAAAACTACGGAACATACATTCTTCTCATGAGCACAAGGAACATTCTCCAATATAGATCATATGTTAGGTCACAAATCAAGTCTCAAAAGATTTTTAAAAATTGAAATCATTTCAAGTGTGTTCTCAGACAACAACTGATTGAAACTAGAAATCAAGAACAAGAGAAAATCAGAAAACTATACAGACACATGGAAATTAAACAACATGCTCCTGAATGACCCTTGGGTCCAAGAAGAAATTGAACAGGAAATCAAAAAATTTATTGAAATTGATGAAAATAAAGATACATCATACCAAAACCTGGGATACTGCAAAAGCAGTATTAAAAGGGAATTTTATTGCAATAAATGCTTACATCACAAAAACAACAACAACCACCAGATTTCAAAGAAACAACATAACGCTACTCCTAAAGATCTAGAAAAACAAGAATAATCCAATCCCCAAATTGGTAGATAGAAAGTAATAGATAAGATCAGAGCAGAACTATATGAAATAGAGATACAAAACATAATACGAAAGATCAATGAAACAAAAAGTATATTTCTTGAAAATAAATAAGCCATTAGCTAGGCTATCTATAAAAAGAAAAGACAGGGACCAAATAACAAAAATTAGAAATGAAAAAGGAGGGGCCGGCCTGGTGGCGCACTGGATAGTGCGCCGCTTGGGAAGCGCGGCGGCACTCCCGCCCGAGGGTTCGGATCCCACATACAGACCGGTTCCCGCTCACTGGCTGAGCAAGGCGCGGGAGCAACACTGAGGGTTGCGATCCATTTCCGGACCCGGAAAAAAAAAAAAAAAAAAAAAAAAAAAAAAAAAAAAAA
>NW_007726816.1:13957-42196 GCF_000696425.1 Galeopterus variegatus | reverse complement strand
AAAAAAAAAAAAAAAAAAAAAAAAAAAAAAAAAAAAAAGAAATGAAAAAGGAGACATTACAACCAGTACCAAAGTATCATTAAAAACTATTATAAAATCTATACACCAGCATATTTGAAATCCTGGAGGAAATGGACACATTTTTGGACACATACAAACTACCAAGACTGAGCCATGAAGAAATAGAAAACCTGAACAGACCAATAACAAGCCATGAAATTGAAGGAGCAATCAGCAGTGTCCCAACAAAGTAAAGCCTGGGACTGGATAGCTTTAGCTGAATTCTCACAGACTTTTAAAGAGGAATAAATACCAATTATCTTTAGACTATGCCAAAAAATTGAAACAGAGGCCCTCTCCCAGAATCACTCTATACTGTCAGCAGTATCCTGATATCACATTCAGACAAAGATACAACAAAAAAAAAACTACAAGGCAATATCTCTGATGAATGTAGACGTAAAAATCCTCAACAAAATATTAGCAATCAGAATACAGTAAAACATACAAAAAATTATACACCACAATCAAGTAGGATTCATTCCAGGGATTCAAGGATGATTCAACATATGCAAGTCAATAAAGGTGATATACCACATTAACAAAATTGAGGACAAACCATATGTTTATCTCAATAGATGAAGAAAAAGCACTTGACCAAATTCAGCATTGCTTCATGATGAAGACTCTCAGCAAATTAGGTATTGAAGGAAAGTATCTCAACACAATAAAAGCTATCTATGAGAAGCCTACCACTAGTATCGCCCTGAATGGGAAAAGCTTTCAGCTTTTCCTTCAAGAACAGGAATGAGGCAAGGATGCCCACTCTCACCTGTCCTACTTAACAGAGTATTGGAAGTACTAGCCAGAGCAATCAGGCAAGAGAAAGAAAGTGCATCCAGATTGGAAAAGATGAAGATCGGTTTGCAGATGGTGTGATCCTATATATAGAAAATCCTAAAGATTCTACCAACAATGTCTTAGAGCTAATAAATAATTTTAGTAAATTTGCAGAATACAAAATTGACATGCAAATATAAGTATCTTTTTTTTTTTTTTTTTTTTTTCCTTTTTTGTCTTTTTTCATGTCCGGCAACCCTCAGTGTTGCGCCCGTACCGAACCGGGACCGGCAACGGGATCGCAACCCTCGGTGTCGCGCCCACTCCTCGCTCAGCCAGTGAGTGGGAACCGGTCTGTATGTGGGATCCGAACCCTCAGCGGGAGTGCCTCCTCACTCCCAAGCGGCGCACTGTAGCAGTGCGCCACGAGGCCGGCCCCCTATAAGTATCTTTTTTATACTTCAACAGTGAACTAGCACAAAGAGAAATCAGGAAAGAAAACCCATTTACAATAGTTACCAAAATAAATAAATAAAATACCTAGGAATTAATTTAACCAAGGAGGTGAAAGATCTCCAACGTGAGAACTATAAAACTCACTGCTAAAAGAAATTAAAGCAGACACAAGATGAAAAGACATTGCATGCTCTTGGGTTAGAAGAAGAAATATTGTGAAAATATCCATACTACTCAAAGCAATCTACAGATTCACCGCAATCCCCAACAAAATACCGATGACCTTCTTCACTGGAACAGAAAAAACAATCCTAACATTCAAATGGAACTACAAAAGACCAGGAATAGCCAAAGAAATCCTGAACAACAACAACAAGGAAAAAATAAAGCTGCTGCTACCTGACTTGCAATCATACTACAAAGCTACAGTAATAAAAACAGCATGGTACTGGCATAAAAACAGACACTCAGAACAATGAAACAGAATAGAGAACCCAGAAACCAACTTACATACTTCCAACTGATCTTTGACAAAGGCTACAAGAACATACATTTGGGAAAAGACTGCCTCTTCAATAAATGGTTCTAGGAAAACTGGACATCCATATACAGAAGAATGAAACTAGACCAATACCTCTAGCCATATACAAAATCAATTCAAAATAGGTTGAAGACTTAAATACAAGGCCTGAAGCTATAAAACTCCTAAAAAAAATGCATAGAGTAAACACTTCAGGATGTAGGAGTGTACAAAGACTCTATGAATATGACCAAAAGCACAAGCAACAAAAGAAAAAAATAAACAAAAGGGATTACTTCAAACTGAAAAGCTTCTACACAGCAAAAGAAACAATTAAACGACACCGTACAGAATGGGAGAAAATATTTGCAAACTGTGTATCCAATAAGGGATTAACATCCAAAATATACAAAGAACTCAAACAACAGTAATAAAACAAGTACTTCAATTAAAAAATGTGCAAAGGAGGTAAGTAGGCATTTCTCAAAGGAAGATATACAAATGGCCAACAGACACACAATAAAAATGCTCAACATCACTCAACATCAAGGAAATTCAAATCAAAACCACATCTCATCTCACCCCAGCTAGAGTGGCTATTATCAAAAAGAGAATAACAAATGCTGGTGAGGATAAGGAGAAAGGGGAACCATCCTGTACTGTTCATGGGACTGTAAATTAGTGCAGCCAATAGTAAAAATGGTATGGAGATTCCTAAAAGAGCTACAGCTAGAACTACCATATGACCCAGCAATCTCATTGTTGGATAGACACCCAAGGAAATGGAAAACAGACACCTGCACTCCCATGTTTATCACAGCTCTATTTACAGCAGCCAAAAGTTAAAACCAACCTAAATATCCATTGATAGATGACTGGATAAGGCAAATGTGGTATATATATTCTCAATGGAATACTGCTTGCCCATAAAAAAGAATGAAATTCTGACATTCACAGCAACATGGATGAACTTAGAGAAAACTATATTAAGTGCAGTAAGCCAGGCACGGAAAGAGAAATACAGCATGTTCTCATTCATAAGTGGGAGCAAAAAATAAAAAACAAAGAAAGAAAAGATCAAAACAATAATATGTTGAACTTAAAAAGAAAAAGAGAACAGAACTGTGGTTATTAGTGGTGTGGGGAGGGGAGTTAGCTAGGAATTGATTAAGGATCACAAAAGTTGATTACATTTGTAAACATGAGTATACTAATTATCCTGATTTGATCATCACATATTATACGCAGGCACTGACATTCAAATCTGTATCCTAGAAAAATGTATAATCAATTACACTTCAATAAATAAAAATTCTTTAAAAAAGTTTACATTGTGCAAACATAAAACTAAATTAAAAAACAAAAACAATCTATTATTGAAATCAATTATAAATTATCTTATAATTTATGAGTGTTTAAAGTTTCCAATCAAAAACCTTTTTTCTGGCTATGTTTATTTATAGGTACTATATCTTCTTTGTGCTCATGTAAATAGGATCTTTTCTTCCACTATATCTTTTTAATAGTTGCTGTTGTTGGTAGTTAATTGAATTGCTGATATTTTTACTAATTTTGAACAAAAATCCTTCAATATGGTTCAAACTATTTGAAAGCTATTTACCCATATTATGACTTACTCTAGGATTGTTATTTTTTTATAGAATAATTTGTTGACTCTTTTCTGTTTTTCAGATATTTAAACACATCAACTCTTAACAGTGAGGCCACATTATTTCAAAATTTTTATCTCCAGTTTCTTTCTTTTGTAAAACTATTTTGACCAGTAACTCAAGTACAGTGTAAATTTTAGAAACCACTAAAAATTATTCCTAGCAAAGTCAGGGGCAAGATAAGAATGTCCTCTATCTCATTAGCCTTTTGAGCTGAGATAAATAGATTTTATCATGTTAAGAATGTATCTACAAGGACTGGGTAGGTTAGCTCCCTTGCTTAGAGCTGGTGTTGATAAAACTGAGGTCAAGGGTTCAGGTCCCTTTACTGACCAGCCACAAGAATAAAAACAAAATTTATATTTTATTTGTATCAATGGATATTATCATGACATTTCTCCTTAGGCCTAGTAATATGAAAACTTATAACTTGTTTAATTTTGAATAATCCTTATATTTCTGGCATAAATTCTCTTGAAAATTATATATTCCTTCTATAGTGATCTACTGAATTGTTTAAAAATAGTTTATGTTGGATTGTTGTGTTGTCATTCATAAATAATATTGATCTGTTATATTTTTGTGCAGTACTCAAGTTTCATTTATCAGTGTTATGCTGGCTTTGAAAAAAATAATGTACTGTTTTATAAATTAATCTAATAGATTAAGTTAACCTATCAGTCTAATTTCTTTTTTAATCTATGGTCTGGAAGAGTTTAAATAGCTTTGAAATGGTCTATTTGCTGAGGATTTTGTAAATTTCCTATGTAAAATCATCTAGGCCTAATACTTTTGTGGGACATCTTATTTTACCATTATTTCTTCTGTGAGAATTGGTGTGTGTAAGGTTTTATTGCAAAAGGAACCTATAAACATTTTTCTGGAAAATTGATCCAGGTTTTCAAACCTGGATCATTTGATCCAGGTTTTCAAACCTGTTTTATTCTTGAGCCAAGAAGTCTTATGTTTTTTTAAAAAAATTTCCTCACTTTTTGTTTTTTTATTTCATACTTAAAAATTTTATGTATTTGTTTTTCCATGATTAGGTTGGTTAGCAGTTTAAGTCTAAGGTTATTTAAAAATTAAGTTTTATTGGTTATACTTTTTCTAGGTTTTAAACAATTTCTTCTTCTATCATTAGTAATTACTCCCTACGGGATTTTTTTTGCTTAATTTGTGTTTAATTAACATTTTATTCAGATAATTTGTTTTAATTATTTCTTTTTATTGGCACACAATTAATGACTATGAATTATCTATTTATTTGTACTCAGTATATAAAGGTACTTCAAAAAAAATCATGGAGAAATAGAATTAAAAAATAATACAGATCTTTCCAAATCTTTCCATAAAATTTTTGAAGAGCCCAGATGCTATCTTCTTTTAAGTATTTTTTAGTTCTTCTTACATTTTGGTTTGATTTTCCTGTTTAGCAGAAGGTTTTTTGAAGAAGAATTTATTGATTTCTATTTGATAAGGTATTTTGGTTTTCTTATTTTTGATGTTAAATTTTCTAGATTTCTTCTTTAATCAAATAATGGCATCTGTACAATGTTTATGTTTTGTGATTTATGGGGATTTTTTGGTTGCAGAGATTTTGATCATGTTTATTGTTTTATGAGCACATGGAAAAACATCCTATCTTCTATTTTCATATGTGTACTTCAGTATATTCTAATGAAACCTATCACAGTCATATTTGTTAGATCTTCTGTCTTAATTTTTCAATATTATTTCTATAATTATTTATTACCTTACTTGTTTAAAGAGATGAATTGTTTCCTTACAATAGGGGTTTTCTAATATTCCTTTACTTCTATAGTGTTGCTTTATCATATTGACTTTACATTATTCTTGATTCATAATTATTCCAAACTGTTATAACCTCATTGTTAGAATCATAAAGTGCCTTTCTAATCTGTTGTGGTACTTAATTTGGCATAAATTCAAAGGAAATCAATCTCTCTCTCCCTCCCTGATTTTAAAGAGTGTTCATTTGGGCTAACTTACATTTTGGTAAGACAAATACATATTTATATTAGTTGTGTCATATTGTTTTAAAATATGTATATATTCTATTTTATGATTTTTTGTAAAATAAAGGCATTTAATGTGTTTTTTCTTGAGGGTTAGAAAAAAGATTGTTGCTTAAGAGGAAGGCATTCATTTATGTACCCGAAGAATATTTACTGAATACATACTACGTACCCATTAGCCTTCACTGAACAAATATAGAAGAATCACTATTCTATGGTGGAGCTTTTATTCCCTCTCAGAAGGAATAACATTAGACCAATTGAATAAGTCAACTACGTGGTTTGTTTGTGGGTAATATATGGTAAGGAACAAAAATATATTACAATAAGAAAAAAAATCACTGAGACTATGAATACATTAGGGGTTTCAATTTGAAATAAGAAGGTCAGGGTAGACCTTTTTGAAAAGATGACATTCTGAGCAAAGATTTAAATGAGGTGAGGGGATTAGCTGTATAAATATAAGGGGTAAAGTATTCTAAGCAGAGGGAATCCATTAGAGCCAATTACTCTTCTGATACCTGAGAAAAGAAGATGAAGACTGGTGAAATTATAGATAGAATTTAGGTAGAAAGTGTTCATGCCCAACTTTGGGAAATGGAAAATGAATACATCATTTGAGGATGGGTTAAAAACATATGGGAGTTAGGAAAATATGGAGGAGTCATTGTGGGAAAGGAAAAAGGAGCCAAATATGGATGAATAAGGTTTATGCCAAGCAGGGGTTTAGGCTGGGAAAAGAACAGAGATTATTCATTTTCAAAAGAGTCATTCAGTGCAATGAGACAGTTTTCTGTGAAATCCTCTTTTAACTAGATGTGGCTGAGAAGGAGGTGACAATTCATCACAGTGTATACTAGCATCTTGTTTGTAGGCTGCTTTATAGTATCTCACACTTACTGCACCAATGATTAGTTTTTCATATGAGGTAACTTAGACTCATACAGGATAAGCTATCTGATGTCAAAACACTAGTAAACGTCTGAGCTGTCCTTAGAACAGAGTATTGCTCAGAAGGTGAAACAAAAATCATACATTCATGTTGATTATAGGTGATGTTTTTACTTGATAAGGTCAGAGGTCCATGCTGAAGAAATAACTGTTTTAAACAGTGATAATTTGTACAGTCGAGGCACAGAGGCAAACATGACCACAGGTGATGAGGAACCAGGTTGGAGAGCGGCAAGAGGCGAAGATCATAAGAAGAAGAACAAGTCAAGGCACTTCTTCACCAACAAAAGACTTCAGTTTTTTCGGTAGGGTTTCAAATTTTATGGTGGTGAATAACAATGTATACTTTGTGTGATGAATAAATATTTAGAAACATTTCCATCAGTTATTTTTGTATTGTATAAAAATCATAATTGTAAAGTGTATTTATGTGTAATTCTTCCTTTTATACTCTTTACTAGTATATTTTCTCACTAAGATACAATATTAATGTAAAAATCCAAGAAATTTTATTCTATTTGTGGATTTTTTTAAGGCTTATATTACACTTGCAGATGGAAATGCTTTCAAAATTATTTATATCAAACATCCCCTCTGTGCTGCTTTCTTGTGCATTGCTATGTTGTAAATGCCATTATGAATATCTTGCAGTAGCTATAAAGCATTTTGAATGGCATTTTTAAAGTAATGCCCAATGTGATACGATTGGATAGAATACTGTGGGAGTTTAATATTTTCCAGAGGGAGTGCGATAATACTCTAATCTTTTCACTCTTCTGTAGAAAGCAGTTTTGATTAAGAACACAAATCAGATGTCATTTGGTCTACAGTATTAATGAATTTTTATATCATTATCAGTAACTACATATGCCTTTTATATGATACAGTGCTGTTTCAGTTTATTTCAATATAGTGGCATATCCCATAGAGATGCTTCAACAACTAAGATGCAATGTGAGGTTGAAAAGTATGAATTATCATAAATTTATTTGCAATGAAATTGAAGAGCTGACTGAAGGTCTTAGGTTAATAGAAGCAAGTTAATGTATTGTTCAACATCATTTTTTACTTCTTTTGGGCTTGATTTTTCTCTGTAATTTGTAATGAAATAGATTAATGGTCCCAGTTCTATGAATGATTAAATGGACTTAGCTTAGCTCCATAAGAGGACAGTCACAATAGTAGTCAGCTTCAGATCAAAAGCTTTAAAATAAAAATGAAGGACTGTTCAGGGAGAAGAGAACTAGGCAGGGATACAGCAAGACTTGTTTAAATTCAAATGATTAAATTCAGGGATCAACTTTAGGATACTGCTACATATTGATAAACTAGCGTGTATAAAGTAGGTACTGTTAAATTATGAAAATAATTCATGTGTAGACTAAGAAACGTCTGTAAATCTATGGTGGAGTCAGTGTTTTGCAAAGATAGACTTTCAATTGCAACTAACTTAATGCTTGAGAAAGAAAAGTTTTACTTATCTTCCCTTTTCCTTTAATTGCCAGGAGTTTCCATTTAAATATCAAGATCCAGAGCCTGTTAGAATTTGAGCCAAGAATCGATATCACAGAGTAGGAAAGTGAGGTTTAGACTTATAAGTGTATAGGAAGAGAGATCACAAAGAAATATTATTGGATCACAGAAACGGTAGTCTCTGGGAAGTGCTCAGTCTCTTCATTTTTAAACCAAGCCCCAAAGAGTGAGGAGATGAAATAAGTCACCTCATTAAAGAAAAATGTATCCAAACACTTGTTGAAGATGGTAAGAAAGACTTTACTCAAAGGGGAGCCATGGCAATAGGTATACAAGCCACTGCAATGGGGTCTCGCAGTGGGGAAAAGAACTTGGACTTAACTCCAACTGCAACAATGACAAGTGGGGACTTATAGTCAAGGAGCAGGGTGGGGGTCAGTGGATTGAAAATTACCAAGAGGAAATATCAAGGATAAGAGGGTTTCTGGTTAAACCAACTTGATAGAATTATTGCTGAAGACAAGCCAGCGTGATAAGATATTAAGTGTGGTCAGATAACAAGGGTAAGAATTTTGCCTAAACTGACTTAACAGAATTCTCACTTAAACTAGGTTCTATAAGGACAGAGAGGGAATCCTAAAGTCAGGCCTAGTCAAGCAGAGGGCCCTGACTGAAGTTTTGGTTAAAGAAGAGAGTCGTAATAACTTCGTATAGCATACATTATACGAAGTTATACGAGTATATATATTCTCAATGGAATACTGCTTGCCCATAAAAAAGAATGAAATTCTGACATTCACAGCAACATGGATGAACTTAGAGAAAACTATATTAAGTGCAGTAAGCCAGGCACGGAAAGAGAAATACAGCATGTTCTCATTCATAAGTGGGAGCAAAAAATAAAAAACAAAGAAAGAAAAGATCAAAACAATAATATGTTGAACTTAAAAAGAAAAAGAGAACAGAACTGTGGTTATTAGTGGTGTGGGGAGGGGAGTTAGCTAGGAATTGATTAAGGATCACAAAAGTTGATTACATTTGTAAACATGAGTATACTAATTATCCTGATTTGATCATCACATATTATACGCAGGCACTGACATTCAAATCTGTATCCTAGAAAAATGTATAATCAATTACACTTCAATAAATAAAAATTCTTTAAAAAAGTTTACATTGTGCAAACATAAAACTAAATTAAAAAACAAAAACAATCTATTATTGAAATCAATTATAAATTATCTTATAATTTATGAGTGTTTAAAGTTTCCAATCAAAAACCTTTTTTCTGGCTATGTTTATTTATAGGTACTATATCTTCTTTGTGCTCATGTAAATAGGATCTTTTCTTCCACTATATCTTTTTAATAGTTGCTGTTGTTGGTAGTTAATTGAATTGCTGATATTTTTACTAATTTTGAACAAAAATCCTTCAATATGGTTCAAACTATTTGAAAGCTATTTACCCATATTATGACTTACTCTAGGATTGTTATTTTTTTATAGAATAATTTGTTGACTCTTTTCTGTTTTTCAGATATTTAAACACATCAACTCTTAACAGTGAGGCCACATTATTTCAAAATTTTTATCTCCAGTTTCTTTCTTTTGTAAAACTATTTTGACCAGTAACTCAAGTACAGTGTAAATTTTAGAAACCACTAAAAATTATTCCTAGCAAAGTCAGGGGCAAGATAAGAATGTCCTCTATCTCATTAGCCTTTTGAGCTGAGATAAATAGATTTTATCATGTTAAGAATGTATCTACAAGGACTGGGTAGGTTAGCTCCCTTGCTTAGAGCTGGTGTTGATAAAACTGAGGTCAAGGGTTCAGGTCCCTTTACTGACCAGCCACAAGAATAAAAACAAAATTTATATTTTATTTGTATCAATGGATATTATCATGACATTTCTCCTTAGGCCTAGTAATATGAAAACTTATAACTTGTTTAATTTTGAATAATCCTTATATTTCTGGCATAAATTCTCTTGAAAATTATATATTAAAATGCCTATAGTTAGGTGAGTTTTTATTTCGTTGAGTTTCCTCTTCTGTAGTAGTCACTGTTTTTCAGTTTGTCACTGTGATTACATATATTTCTTCTTATTTTCAGATTTCTTCTCTTTGCCCATATATTCCTCTAAAACATTATGTGCAAGGACAACGGAAAGTTGTGATACATCTCTACTTAAGGAAACCCCACCACTACACTCATCATCCAAATGCATAAAGAAACAATTGTTCCTTGACAGAAGCTAAAAGTATATGCTTGCCTATAACATTTTATAGAAACAATCTGGTTTATAATATATATATTCCAGTACTCAAATTTAAAGAACACATTGATCATCCCTGAAACAGAATCTGGTTCTGCCTGTGAAAATGAACATGTAATCAATCCATTTTGGCTGCTGTGGTCTTGCTTAGTACTGACGTCAACATTTAGCTAATTCAGGAAAACAACCAAAAATTTTTGATGATTCTGTCAAAAAATCACAGATGATTTTGAGTTAGAAACAATGAATGTGCTTAAAATGATAGTTATGTGGTTAGCTCAAAACAAATTACAATGATTATTGTTAATTACAAAGATGACTTGAAATACCACATTCCCTAAACCATGTTTCATATCAGATCTTATCTTATGACTACAGACAGTTATGTGTATCTATACCCTTTTTAGAATGTTTTCCAAATTTAATCTATGCTTGAATAAAGTTCAAATTATTGTAATAAGATAATATAGCTTTTTCTTGGTAGCAAAAATGCAAAAATAGAAGTGAGTAGTTGGTGTTTTCATTACTACCAAATAATTTTAGAGATTGATAGTTTGAAAAATGAAGCTAAGATTTCTCACTCCTATTATGTAGGATAAGATAGGGGTAATTTCATATTTTAAAGCAGAATTATTTATATTGTTGATATACATGCTTTTTCTTTAAACAGCTTGTGTTCCTGTTTGGTAAAGAACTCTTATTTTATGTGAAGGAAATTTTGAAATGACTTACATGATTATTTATCTTTTCCTACTCAGAAATATTAAACATTTGGTTGTAACATTGCAAAATAACTTGAGTAAAAGTACCCCAAGAAGGCTAGGTCTACCTTGTCCTGCTCAGCACAGCTGAAAAATTGATTTGAATGCTCTTTTAAAAATATTTTTGTGGGGCCGGCTTGGTGGTGCACTGTAGCAGTGCGCCGCTTGGGAGCATGGCGGCGCTCCCGCCGAGGGTTCGGATCCCACATACAGACCGGTTCCCGCTCACTGGCTGAGCAATGTGCAGGGGCAACACCAAGGGTTGCAATCCCGTTGCCGGTCCGGTCCGGGCGCGACACTAAGGGTTGCGATCCGTTGCCGGACATGAAAAAAGACAAAAAGGAAAAAAAATATATATATATTTTTGTACTTAGTCTTTCAGTCCTAATATTAAATATATGGAAGTCTATTTGGGTAATTTTCAAATTTTTAAATCCCTGCAAAGTTATTTTTAAAAACTTGTACTTTGTTACTTAAGGTGAATAAAATCTAACTTTGCTTTTCAGTATTAATGCTTAAATCGGGATATTTCAAACTGGGAGAAAAATAATTTTAATAGACATACTGTATGTCTAGAAATGTATGCAGGCTCAAAATTCTCTGTTCTTTATCTTTAAAAATTGTCTAATCTTTTTTCCTAAGGCTGGAGTGTTTCCAGGCCTCATTGCTGGGTGAGTGAGCTCAGCAGGCAAGGTTCATGGGAGCAGAATGAGTCAGATGTAGGAAAACAAGATCAGTATTAGGGGAGAAATGCCCAGCATCAAGTATGAGAGGTAGATGTAAGGCCATCAGCAGTACATGAAGCAAGTGATAAGGAATCAAGCTGATGAAAAGATTAGAGAACTCAAAGGCAGAATAAGAAAAAACACCAAGACTGGGCTATGAACATAGTAACAAGGTCAAGACCATTCTCAGTCGGTTTTGAGGCATGGATCCATGTCAACAGGATTATAGGCAGGTTTGGGATAGAAAAAATATCTGGAGAGAAAGAATCTTTAAAAGACTGTATATAGCCTCAAATTTTTTATTGATAAGTGAATATTCTTTTAAAATGTTTTACTATTTTGGCTTAATGGATCATGTGTGTACTTATTTATTTATTTTACCAAATTGATTAAAGCTTTCCAATTTCATTTTTCCTTTGAAAATTTTCTGAATGACAAAGATTATAAAGTAGGAACTAAAGAGTATTTACTATGTTCCACACTGGTCAATTATGTCAGTTAGTCTGATTACTTTGTACCCAACTATTTGAAGCTATCTGAGTCAGAAAGTTAACTTATGGTCAGTGTATTTTGTTTTCTTAAAGAAAATCTTCTAAAAGGGACACTTATAATTATTTGTTTTGAAAATGACCAAAATAATTTAGAAGACTCTTAAGAATTGAACCTACTGTGCAAAATGACAGACTGGAGAAGTTGATTCATTGTTCTTTGAATTGTTGAGCCTCATACAAATTACATAAAATAAGCAAGCAAATCAAACCAATATGTTTATTTCATTTATTCTTTATTCAGTAAGCATGCTACTGAATATTTCTAGTGGGTTCAGTGTACACGATATTTTGCATTATTCATAGGATGTTTAACACCTGAATATTTTATGTAAATACAGAAAATGTAATGATGGAACCTCTTAAGATTGGAAACTATTTTTTAATTTGAAAATTATCTCTAATTTGTATGACTAACTAATGCTTTAAAAGTGACCATTTTAGTTACCCTATTAACAAAAGTAAATTTTTAATTAAGATATATTTTAATTCCCATAAAATGTAACTTATATCTCTTCAAGGTCTGTTCATTACTAATATTTATAGTATTTCTTTTCCTCAGCAAATAGTAGATAATGGCACACAGCTCCCACAGAAAGATACTTCTTAATATATTAAAATACACAATGAGAAATTTTTCTCAGTGCCTAAACTACTCCTTGTTTCATACTGGTGTTTTCAGAAATCAAAAGCAAATTTATTCTTTTGGTGAAATTTATTCTTTTGTACACTCATTTATTCCATTATTCAGCATACAGCATCAATAGGTATTGGTGCAATTGTTAGGTAGTGGAACATTAAAACAAATAGAAGGTTCCAAGGAGCATATACTCATAGTGGAGTGGGTTACCACTATGTTAACAGGTAAGGTGGCTTTCACATTATAGTAACAGCTAACATTGAATATTAAGCACTTTACATGTGTTAACTCATTATTCCTTATAACAATCCAAAAAGGTGAGCCCTTTTATTGTGACTCTCACTTTAGAGATGAGAATAGAGAGTCACAGAGAAAGTAATGAGTTTAAAGACATACAGCTAATAAATATCAGATCCCGTAGGTGTGAATGCAGACAGTCTAGCTCCAATGTCTGAACTTTAACCCCTTACACAAGGATGCTTTTGACGCACGGAGAAAAATCCATATTAGTCAGGTGGTTGTTCAAGAAAATCTTTACAGTTGTGGTTAAATTTAATTTTGGTGAAGTGTTAAGAAGAGCTTTCTGAACAGCGAGAACCACCTGCACAATGGCGTGAGGAATAAAGTCTGTGTGTTTGAAGACAGCAAGAAATTCTGTGGGGTTGATTAGAAGTGTTCATGAGGGAAAATTGCAGGAAATAGAGCTAGGATTTTACAACTAGCATCAGAATATGATGGATCTTAGATGCTAATCTAAGAAATTTGAACTTTATTCTGTAGGCTATGGGGAACTATTGAAATATTTTAAAGCCTTTAAGCAAGGCAGCAGTATGACCATACTTGCCTTTTAGAAAGGTCATCCTGGCAGCAGTCTGGAAGATGAATTGAAGAAATGCTACTTAGGAGACAATTGAAGTGAACCAGGCAAGAGTCGATGAGAACACAAAGAGAAAAATTGATATGGGAAGGTAAAGGATGCTACTTTTCATTTTTAAAATGGCTATCATTTATTATGTACTTTCTATGTGCATTTTACCTGGCACTTTACAAATGTAATCTTATTGCATTCCCAAGTACTTCTGAGAAAGATTTCATCATTGATGTTTTATAATGAGATAATGAAGGCTTAGAGAGGGTAAGTAGCTTAACCAAGGTTATATAGCTAGTCAGTGATAGACTTGGGATTCAGAAATTCAAATCCATGGTTTATACTCTGTCTAGTCTGTGATGTTGCCTGTCATGATAGATTTTAAGGACAAAAAATTTGCAGATTTCAGGAAAACTGGTAGAAGAATGCTAAGTTAGAAATATGAACCTAGACTAACATACATGTTTCATGGGTGTGAATTTTGGTGTCATTTTATCAAATATGGAGCAGGGACATTGTAATAATTTTTTTCAAATGACACATTTATAGTTACTGTATTCATTTATTATCCCACATTCTTCAAACTGATCTGGCATCAGGCTCCACATCTCCACAAAAACAATACTTGATGATATCAGCAATCACCTTCCTATTTCTAAAGCCAAAGAATATTTTCAATATTCTTCTCAGGCTGCTTCTTGGTAATATTCAGTGCTACTTTCATTTTCTTGCATTGAAACATTCTTATCATTTGAATTCCTTGCAACAATGCCTTTTGATTTTTTTTTCCCCCAACCTCTTTGTATCCTTTTCAGGTTTACCAGTCTGGGCTATTAAATATTGAACTTCCTTAAGCTTTGTTTTAGAACTTCTCCTCTTCTCATCTCTAATGTTTTTCTCCACCTTCATGACTTCACTTAACGGAGATAACAGATGCAATTGCCCAGGCTTTTTCTCTGATATTCATTCTTGGCAATCTCAAAAGCATCCCAAATACAGGAGATGCAAAACAAATAAATTCATGACATTCTCTCTCATTTCTAGTCCCTTTGCAGTTTTCCCCATTTCTGTGAATGGCACTGCATTTCATTTATTTCTGTAAGCAAGTTAGTAGTCATCTTGGATAGAACATTCTTCCTTACTTACCATATCCTGTCAATCGTATTTCCTAAATATTTCTCCAATCAGATGTTTTTATGCCACAGCCAATACAACGTACTTCGATAGCCTATAAATAGATCTCCCCAACCATCCGCACATTTTTTTTTAACTGAAACAATTGTACCTATCCGTGGGGTACACCATTGACTGGGAACCCTTTCTCCATACTACATTGCAGAGTATTTTGCCAAAAATACATTTCTAATGATGTTCCCCTCTACTTTAAACCCTTTAATGATACATACTGCCCTTAGCTTAAAGGCCAGAATTCTTACTCTGGCCTTCAGGGCCTTGCGTTGTGCAGTCTCTGTCTTCTGCTCTAGCTTTGTCTTGTACTGTTCTTCTCCTATTCTCTCTATGCAGTCCCACTGGCTGTCTTCCCAGTCCTTCAAACTCACTATTTGCATGTATTACTC
The DNA here is from genome assembly GCF_000696425.1 of Galeopterus variegatus. Classification (NCBI taxonomy): domain Eukaryota; kingdom Metazoa; phylum Chordata; class Mammalia; order Dermoptera; family Cynocephalidae; genus Galeopterus; species Galeopterus variegatus. The sequence goes on along the minus strand of NW_007726816.1, from coordinate 26,854 downwards.
CATTTGCTTAGAACACTCTACTTTTCCCTCTTAACTAGATATTTTCTGCTTATTTTACAGTTTTCAGTTCATGTATTACTTCCTCTAGGAATGTTTCCAGAAAGAGACAAAAATAGAAGAAAATGTTTCATCATGTTATCTAAACAGCATAGAAAATTTTCAGGAGAATCTTACTTAATATGACTTCCAACTAACACTATAATGTAGTCCATATTCACATGAGTAATGTGGACTTCGGGTTTCTATCAGATAAACACATGTGAATTGCAATCAAATTCTAACACCTTGAACATTGCAAGACACTCTGACTGCCACCCAATATGGAAAATGTAACTCTTGGATGAAGAGGGAGTATACAAGGCACATGAGACACCAAAGGTGCCACACAATTTGCAGAATATATCTGTTTATTTGTTGAAAATAAAATTCTATACTTATAGAAATATATCACATTAATGATGTATTTTTATAAATATAAGGTGTAAACATGGTTGTAATAACTCACACTTTATTAATTCACAAGTCCTTTCTAATTCAACCCAACTACAAATAACTCTTTTTCTTGAAAATGCACAGAATCACATTCTGATCAAAGAGGGATATGGAATAGTGAAAGAACATATGTTAAGGTCAGAGAGGTCTGAATTCGAATCTTCAAATCTATACTTAACATTTTGGATAGTTACTTCTAGTCATTTCTTTGTCCATTAAATTGAGATTAAAAATCCTATATTTTATGTTGTGAGAACAGAGACAAAATGTGTACATTGTAAAGCAAATGGCTGGTATTTCACAAAAACTGGCTATCTTCATAATGTCATCATCATGACATTATATTGAGTGTCACAATGTCCCTTCCCATTTTGTATGTATGTTAGAATTTCATTGATGAATATGTTGCTGTATTCTATTAGCTAGTATTTTATTGAGGATTTTTGCATCTATATTCATCAAAGATATTGGCCTGTAGTTTTCTATTTTTGTTGTATCTTTGTCTGGTTTTGTTATTAGGGTGTTGTTTGCATCATAGAATGAGTTTGGGAGAGTGGCCTTTGTTTAAATTTTTTCGAATAGTTTTTAGAGAATTGGTATGAATTCTTCTTTGAAGGTTTGCTAGAATTCTGAAGCCATCCGGTCCTGGGCTTTTCTTTGTTGGGAGACTGCTGGTAACAGCTTCGATATCTTTGACTGATTCATCTGTTTAGCTTTTCTGTGTCTTCTTGGCTCAGTTTTGGTAGTTTGTGTGTCCAAAAACTAGGAATTTCCTCCAGATTTTCAAATTTGTTGGCATATAGTTGTTTATAGTAGTCTCTAATGATTCCTTGTATTTCTGAAGTATCAGTTTGCCACTTTTATTTGTAATTTTTGTTATTTGTGTCTTCTCTTTTTTTAGTTAGCCTTGCTAATGGTTTGTCAATTTTATTTATCTTTTCAAAAAACCAACTTTTTGTTTCATTGATCTGTTATATTGTTTTTTGGGTATCTATTTCATTTAGCTCTGTTCTGATCTTAATTATTTCTTTCCATCTACTAACTTTGAGTTTAGATTGTTCTTGTTTTTCTAATTCTTTCAGGTGAAGTATTAGATTGTTTACTTGCTATCTTTCCATTCTTCTGAAGTCAGTATTTAGTGCAATAAATTTCCCCCTTAATACTGCTTTCACAGTATCCCACAGGTTTTGGTATGATGTATCATTATTGTCATTAGTGTCAATAAATTTTTTGATTTCCCATTTTAATATCTTCTTGGACCCATATGTCATTAAGTAGAATGTTGTTTAACTTTCATGTGTTTGTATAGTTTCCAGATCAAGTGGGATTCATCCCAGGGGTTCAAGGTTGGTTCAACATATTCAAATGAATAAATGTGATACACCACATTAATAAGATCAAACACAAACACCATATGATCATATCTGTAGATGCTGAAAAAGCATTTGAGAAAATTCAGCATCCCTTCATGATAAAGACTCTCAACAAATTGGGTATAGAAGGAAAGTATCTCAACACAATTAAGCCATATATGACAAACCCACTGCCAATATCATCTTGAATGGAGAAAAATTGAAAGCTTTTCCTTTAAGAACAGGAACTAGACAAGGATGCCCACTCTTGCCACTCCTATTCTATGTAGTGTTGAAGTACTAGCCAGAGCAATTAGGGAGGAGAAAGAAATAAAGGGTATCCAGATTGGAATAGATGAGGTCAAACTGTCCCTGTTTGCAGATGACATGATCCTATATATAGAAAAACCCCTAAAGACTCTACAAGATCTCTCAGAGTTGTTAAATGATTTCAGCAGAGTTGCAGGAAACATAATCAATACGCACAAATCCATAGCATTTTTATATTCTGATAACAAACTGGCAGAAAAAGAACTCAAAACAGCTAGCCTATTTACAATAGCCATCAAAAAAATAAAATACCTAGAATCAATTTAACCAAGGATATGAAAAATCTCTGATGAGAATTACACTGTTGAGAGAAATTAGAGAGGATGCAAGAAGATGGAAAGACATCCCATGCTCTTGGATTGGAAGAATTAACATTGTGAAAATGTCCATACTACCCAAAGTGATCTACAGATTCAATGCAATCACCATCAAAATTCCAATGACATTTTTCTCAGAAATGGAAAAAAACATCCAGACATTTATATGGAATAACAAAAGATCACTCAATCCTGAGCAAAAAGTAAAGCCGGAGGCATAACACTACCTGGCTTTAAACTATCCTACAAAGCTATAGTAACAAAAACAGCAATGGTACTGGCAAATAAATAAATAAATAAATAAACCAGACACATGGACCAGTGGAACAGAAAAGAGAACCTAAAAATAAGCCCATATATCTATAGCCATCTAATCTTTGACAAAGGCACCAAGACTACACACTGGGGAAGAGACTGCCTCTTCAGTAAATGGTGCTGGGAAAATTGACCCATATTTCTCACCATATACCAAAATCAACTCAAATGGATTAAAGAATTAAATATACATCCTGAAACAATAAAAGTTAAAGGAAACAAGGGAGAAACACTCCAGGAAGTAGGATTGGGTATGACTTTATGAATATAACCCCCAAAGCACAGGCAACCAAAGGAAAAATAAACAAATGGGATTATATCAAACTAAAAAGCTTCTGCACAGCAAAAGAAACAATGAACAGAGCAAAAAGACAACCAACAGAGCAGGAGAAAATATTTTCAAAATATACATCTGACAAAGGATTAATAATGAGAATATACAAGGAACTCAAACAAGTAGCCCAATTAAAAAATGAGCATTTCTCAAAGGAAGATACACGAACGACAAACAGACACATGAAAAATGCTCAACATCACTCCTCATTCAAGAAATGGAAATCAAAACCACCCAATTAAAAAATGAGCATTTCTCAAAGGAAGATACACGAACAACAAACAGACACATGAAAAATGCTCAACATCACTCCTCATTCAAGAAATGGAAATCAAAACCACTTTGAGATACCCTCTCATTGCAATTAGGATGGCTAATATCCAAAAGTCTGAGGATGACAAATGTTGGTGAGGATGCAGAGAAAAAGAAATCCTCCTGCACTGTTGGTGGGACTGCAAAATGGTGTGGCTTTTTTGGAAAATGGTATGGAGGCTCCTCAGACAATTACAGATAGATCTACTGTCTGACCCAGCTATTCCACTGCTGGGTATATACTCAGAGGAATGGAAATCATGTTGAAGGATACCTGTACACCAGTGTTTATTGCAGCACTATTTACAATAGCCAAGAGCTGGAACCAGCCTAAATGTTCATCATCGGATGAGTGGATAAGGAAAATGTGTTATATCTACACAATGGAATACTATTCTGCTATTTTTAAAAAAATGAAATACTATCATTTGCAGGAACATGAACGGATTTAGAGAAAATTATATTGAGTGAAATAAGCCAGGCACAGAAAAAGAAATACCATATGTTCTCACTTATTTGTGGGAGCTAATAAAAATAAGTACATATACAAATGAACTGGGGGTGGGGAGAAGAAGACACAATTCCTTCATCTTGTTAAGACAAATGAACAGATATGTTGATGGGGGGGAGGAAAAGGAGGAATTGGTAAGGGGACATGAAAATCAACTATACTGTATATTGATTAAATAACAAATAATAAAAAAAGAATTTCATTGATAATTGACTTTCTCTTATTCATCTTGTTGTCCTTAAATAATAGAATGGTGTATAGTGTTTAACATAGTCTTTGAATTTGTCACTTTTAAAAGCCATTTGTTTTATTCTACCTTGCACTGATATTTTCTAAAGATTTTTCAAAATGATGAATATACATCCTTGACTTGATGTGACCTTCATGAGAAGAAGGGCTGTGCCTTAATTGGCTTTATGTGACTTCACACTTAGCATACTGTTCGTACACCCTAGGTACTTCACGAATACTTACTTGCTAAATTGCCCTCTTCAAACAGCTGCACCTCTAATTTTCCTAGTTTGGTTAATGATTTATTTGTAGCAAAATCCTCATGGCGATCTCCTTTTCCTCACTCTAGCTCTTATTCAAAATCTATTCAGAATTCAAGCTGCATCAATTTTCTTCTCACAATGTTTCTCACATCCATTCCATTTCCACTTTTCTCTTTCTCCAACTGCCTACTGCTTGAGAATAAGAATTTTATAGTTATTTTTGATCTCCTCACTTATTTTCCTTTACACTGTTTTGCATTCCAGTCACATATCAATCTTTACTTGCCTTCTGGGGCAAGAATCTCTCTTTGTTGTCTTTCTATTTTACTAGTCACAACTTTTGAGTCTCTTTTGCTGGCTGTTTATCTCCTTGACTTTTACATACAGTGGTTGTCTAAGACTCAATCTTCAGACCTGTATTGATATTTACTCTTTAGGTGATCTCAATTAATCTTTTGGATTTAAATACCATCTGTGTGGTGGTGACACTCACATAAATATCTCCAATCAAGATGTCATCCTGAACTGCAGAGTTGTTTATCCAACTACCTACACTACTTCTATTCTTGGATGTCTGATAGGCATCTTAATACATTGCAGTGGTATCCAAAGTACTTCTCACTATCTAACATTCTAGATATGAAGTATAACTACCTTTTACTTACTGTCTGTATTCCCCTACTAAAACGTAAGCATCATGAGGTATGTTTTAATCTCTCCTTACTGAAGAACAGTGCCTGGGCAGGTAGCAGTATTTCACACCTTAGGTATAGAATGAATCAGTGAAGAGTATATATTTAAAAAGGTAATAAATACCTACTTTTCAGATTGCATTCCCAGGAAACACAGTTGGAAATCTTACTGGGAAGCACTCTCAGGATAAAGTCCTGTGAGACAAGTGAAAAAGCAGGATAAGGTCCAGGGAGAAGTTAGTCTGTGATCCCAAGAAGAGTTCTGCAACTGAGATGGCACTGTAGAGTTGTCCAGAACTAGGGCCAGGATCAGGGAAATACTTATAACCTGCATCAAACAGACATTCAAAGCCAGTTCCCTTGGTGTGGAGGCAAGTGTTAGATAAAAGCAATCTCTGCCTGGGTCTCAGTTACATGCCGTCAGCTTTCTACTTGCACAGCATCTGGAAGAACAAGTGTTTTAGTACCAAGAGACTCCACAGGATCACTGTGCTATTGTTTTCAAGGTTAGATAACACATAGAAAAAAAATGAAGGAGTTTCCAAAGTATAAGGAGAGATTATAGTCACCCACATGATTAAATGTATTTAGTTCACTAAGACATGAGAGAAGTAATGATCATCGCAGAAGAGGAAAACAACAGAACCTGAAAAATTATGCAGAATTTTAAAAGAGAGAAAAGAGTAGGTTTTCAAAATGGAGGACAGTTCATGTACAAAAGAAATAGAGCAATCAGGAAGACAGGTACCATTTTTGGAGCTCTTTCAACATTTTACTCAATGCTGTTGTACATGAACTCCACATGTATTTATTGTTTCTGCTCACTTCCTACTTGTTTGAATTACATGTCACTGTTCTCTCCAAGTATCTCATGGTCTTTTAGATTGCTCCTTCTCAATATCCTTCAACAACCCCTACAGCAAAGTTCTACATTTTGTGTGGAGACTCTGCTGGTTGCCTACTGGTAGCACTTTCCACTCTTTCTTATTAGAAATTTGCTTGTTTGAGATAGCAATGTGCTAAGATAAAAATGCTTGCTTTCCTAACCTTCTTTGCTGTAATGATTTGATTATTTTTGCCAATGAGGTGTAACCTTTTTTTCCTGGAAAAAAACAAAAACACTTGCTTTTCTTATATTGAACCTACCCAGCTCTACTTTGTTTTTCTTCCTGCTTAGAATGTGGAGATGAGATGGAGGTGCAACACCATTTGTAACCACAAATTGGCAAGCGAGAACATAAAAGCCAACATGCTAGCAGATTCAGAGTAGAAATACAGAAGCAACCTAGGTCCCTGAGGGTAGAGTTAAACAGTTACAAAGCCCTAGAGTCATCTCCTCTGGATTATTAGTTATGTGAGAAAACTAAGCCTTTCTTAAAAAGCTACTTTTAATTGGGTATTCTATTATGTTATTTGTTACTAACCACATTCTCAAATGTTAACCTTTTCTTGGTTCACTACTCTTCTTGTTCTGCATGTTTCCTTCAAATTATCTATACATAAACCCCATATGCTGATAACTCATAAACCTGTATTTCCATCTGGATCCCATTTCCTGTGATTCAAAATGATATATTCAAACCTATACTGAATCTCTATTTGGGGGGCTTGTTATTTAGCATTTAATATTCAATAGCTTTATTCACAAACTCATTGTTATTTTCTTCAAATTTGTCCATTTCTCTTTATTATGCATGTAGGCATTACCATTCAATTGTCCGTAAATAATCAAATCTAGAAATTAGGTAAGACTCCCTCCTCTTACTTACCTTACTTCTATGGTCATTAAATCTTATTTCTCCTCCCAAACATTTTTCAAATTTATCTGTTTATCAATAGGCTCATTGATTTGGTCTAGGCTCCAATCACCTCTAATTTGGGCTGTGGTAATATTCTTTTTTATATACCTCCAGTTTCCCCAAACCTTTCATCCCTTATTAATAATGGAATCAAAATGACTTTTCTAATATTGAAATCTGGTTACTAAGCCAGCTTAAAAGCCACAGTTATTCCCTGTAGTTTTGGAATAATGCTCAAACTCTTTAGCTGTCTAGTAAGACCTTAAATGTTCTGGCCTCTTCCTTCCTGCCTTAATGCATTTCTGCCAGATTCTCCTTCTAACTCTGCATTTAATTCACCAGTCATGTCAAATTACTTACAGTGCCATTTTTTGTCAATTTCTTTTCATGGAGGGCTCTTCCTACCTTTGTGCACTTGACGGACTTCTACTGGTATTTTAGGACTTAAAACATGCATTTTTGCAACCTCTTCTGGCATGCTTTCCTTCAAGAAGTATGCAACTTTGTCTCACAACTTTTCTATATGTATTGCTTTTTAATAGCTTTTAAGGTAAAAAGGCTTATCCATTGATGTCATGGGAAGGACTCCTCACCATGTAAAAACCTGAACAGAAATGACTCCATTTCCAACCACATAGCCTTCAGCCAATTGCCAGAACACAGTGACTCTTGCTTTCACACTGTGCACAAGGAATCAGAGAAAATTATTAACCCAGTAGCCCATTCTTTACTAGCTTACTAATCTGATTTTATCTGAGAATAACAGAAACTGAACCCATGGAAAACAAAGTATGATGCTGGTCAGCTCCCACCCAGGAAATTCCTAGATGATTATCAGAAGCACTCAGGCATGCCTGCACAACCCCACTCAGTCACCATGATTCAGCATTCGACCACAGATCCATATACAACCCTTTGGCAAACCTGGGACAGGTGGAGATGGTCTTTAGATATAGGTCCACCATTTCTCCACTACTTATATCTTCAGTTTGGTTTTACCCTGCTTTTTACTCCTCACAGAGCAATGACTCTCCTACTTGTTGAACGGTATGCATTGGTACATATTTTTCAGTGAGGTGGAAATAACCTGTTGTAAAAACTATAGACACTATGTATTTGGTCTCTGGCTTCTCTTTCTACCTCAGTTGAGTGTGAGCAGTCATTCTGGGTGGGTGTGATTGCTCTACAAAGCCAAAATTTCATGTGGGTGAGGTATTTTAAGGTTAATGGGGATTGCAAGAAGAGCTAGCAAACCCATATATCTCACACTATTGATGTTCTTCAACTCTGTAGTAAAAAAAGAAAATATGTTGGTTTTTATCACATTTCTCTTTCTCAATTGGTTCTGAAAAGGAATATTTGTTATTTTCAAAATTTGGTACATTTACTGTAACATTTGAGAAATAGACAAAAGGCAGAATTTGGAGACCAAGTAACATCTAGAAATTGATGCTTTGTTTAGAGCCATGGCAGGTAAGTTTAGATAGATGGATATAGTTCAATATGTTTCTTTTGCTTTGACAGTCTTTTTCAGTTGCTAAGCCCCATTTAAAAATAGCTCTGAGCATAACATAAGATATCTAGGAATTTATTGATAGAATCATTTGATTTCCAAGGTTGTGTTTTTCAGCCATGTTGCTAACACATTACAAGTTATTTTTTGGCTAAGTTGGTTCGAATAGGACAACTGGAATAATGTAGAAATTATAGACTAGACCATCTATTCTTTCTGATGTTTTACTCTTCACTGTTTACAAATTGTAGTTGGAGAACACACTGAAAATTTGGAAAACAAATTGTGGTTTTACGCATATAAATACAGAGGGCTTTGTTAACAACAAAATACTAAAATGTGTCTGCATTTAGGATATCTCAGTTTGGGAACCTAGATTGTCATAGAAGCAATAAAAAGATTAGAATATAAAACTGATTATTCTTTATATTACTGTTTTTTCATGGATGTGCTATCAGTATTGGTATTTTATGGAGGACAGTGTTTCAATATGGGGGATAATCCTATTTATGACAGGACATTTGACATTCTGCCCCTAACCTCCCAAATGCTAAACGTGCCTTCAGTCATTGTGACAATCAATCCTCCCTAGGTTGAGGACCACACCTTTTAATAAAAGAGGATGGTTGCTAGGGTAGTGAAAGAAAGGGGGAAAAAAGCCTTTTTTCTGGAAATGGAGAATACATTTGGCAAGAATTGAGGAATGTAGGTAAAATGGATAATCTTCCTAAGAGATTTCAAGTTCTAAAGCCAATGAATCCTATGTTAAAAAAAAGAAAAAGATAAAAGGCATCTGTTTTAAAAAATATTCCCAGATGTAATTTATTTTTAAAATAATACTGTAAAGAAAGGGGTTTTAATGCTCCTAGGTTAGGAAAGTCAAGGCCAACTCAAAGAGATCCAACAGAATAGGAAAGGGAAAGATCTCATGAGAAGCCTAGAATAAATAACCCAGAGGAAACCAAAATCCAAAAAAAGTTGGCATTTACCCTGTCAAGTTGCAGATGGAAAGATTTATAAGAAAACCAATTGGGGAATCACTTATTTGAATATTGGGACAGCTATAGAATGCGATTATATTAAATTTGGACAGCCTAAAATACTGAAAGCATTATTGGGTGAGTTTCAGTTATTGAAATGCAGATGTTGCTTATGCCTTGGGGGAAAATGCTCAAGAAATTTATGGAATTAGAAATCTAAGAGACAGTATAGGTGTATGATGTAAAAACTAAAAGGGAAACAGACAAGACCAGAATTAGTAGAAACAAATCTCAGGCTAGATATTGGAATGAAATAGTTTCTTCTAGATAGAATAATTCTGCCCAGGCGAGAGGTAAGATCTCTTTGAACAATGAGTGGTATGAGTATTTCATCGTCAGGCCAGTTGTAGGACTGACAATTCTTAAGAAATATAACACAGCAGCTGTAACTTAGGTACAAAAGAACTATTAAATGTTGAAATGCTTAAATGCTGAAGCTTTTTAAACCAAGTGTAATTATAACGGTGTAAAAAAGTAGTGGCCTATGTTTTTCTTCATGCATCTGATCTGGCTCTTTGCTTATACAGAGCAGGTTACATTTACCATTGAACTTTGAGGATATTTCTATGAGGAACTGGGAAAACATTGGAAAGCTGTGTTCACAGTTCATACATACTATGTATTGCTTGTTGATGCTTCAGTAGTAAGCCAAAATGAAAGTAACTTAAGCCAATTTTGAGTTGACAGTCTTTCTAATTTTGCTCTAAGTGAATGCTCCCAGTTAACACAGAACTCATAAATTTTAAATTATTCACTTTAGCCAACTCTATATGATTACATTTGAGACATATTAGAACAATAAATTTATGGGATGATAAATGGAGAGAAATTAAGAATACTAGCATGCCCAAGTTCCTAAATAAAGAGCAGAAATATACATCATAGGGACCCCAAAGGTCAGCACTCCTTCCAAGGGGGTGGAATACATAGAACAAAACTGATAAAACTTAGGGGCCTTGGGAAACTGAAGACAGCCGTGAATGACTAGAAGAGGTCAGAGTACAACTTGGGGAGCAAATAACTGAGATTATTCATATTATAAAGATCTGAATGGTGCCAATAGAATTTCCTGCTATAAATATAAATTATCCCACTCTCAAGAGAAATCAGAGACTTTAGAACAGGTTAAGCATCCAAGTGAAATGGCAGATAAACCTGATGTGGGAGCAGAACAGTCTCATGGTCCTGCCACTTTGCTAGGACTATGGTTGTCCATCCTATACTCAGGGGATAGTGGACAGTTGGCTCCATGGGACCTCATCATTGATACTAGGTTTTTACTTTCCAAGATTAAAGGTATCTTTCCTAAGACTGAAAGATTTGGGAGATTGTGAATTTTGAGGCTGTCTGGTTAAAAAGAATAATTTAAATCTGCATGTACAGGATATGGATTTGTGAGATTCTCTTAGTCTAGTAAGTGTTCGAGTCTGATTAAATTAAGAATCATCATAGATTTAAGCAGTAGACAAATTGGTAGAGACTGAATCATGTCATATCCATCTCTTGTGCATTCACAATTGTTAAATCCCTGGGAAGTTAGGAAAGTTTTCAGTGAATACCATGTACAAAAAAAATAAACGTGTTGGCCCACATTTTAAGTAGTTGAACAGCTCCTATTTAAGTGGAACTGTTAGAAGTCTCTCCAATGAACTATAAACAATATAGTATACTCCAACAAGCAGTAACTGAGGTAAATATACATAAAGATGATTGATATGCCTTTTTCTGCACCGTATAATGTCTCAAATGAGACTTTAAGGACTTATGGTCAACTTCAATTCCATCTTGCCTGGGACTTTTGTATTACTTTCATTGTCTCTGTGATGACTATGTTTTACTCTTAGAAGTGTTCCTTTTTAGAAGACAAATCATGTGATCATCATATATAATGTCTCAAATGAGACTTTAAGGACTTATGGTCAACTTCAATTCCATCTTGCCTGGGACTTTTGTTTTACTTTCATTGTCTCTATGATGACTATGTTTTACTCTTAGAAGTGTTCCTTTTTAGAAGACAAATCATGTGATCATCATGAAATTATAGAGAACTGAAAGCAAATATCAAATTGCTTCCCTGGTAGCCACAAAGGTTTTTTTCAAAATGTGGGATTGAGAAAAGAACTTTGATTTAACAAATATACTTTGGTCTATAACCCTGAAATAGACATGGAAATACAGAACTTCATTTTGGGGAAAATTACACAATAGATGTGATTGTTATTTTCCAAATATTCTGGTACTTGTCAGGAAACTTCAATAGATGTATGAAGAAGGCCGTGAAGGATAAAATAAGTGATAGAACTATTTTATTAGTGTCCACATCAGAGGATAAAGATCAGGAAATGAACAGACTGTTCTATGGACTTCAAGATTGTTGTTTGGAAGTAAACAGGGAAGAAGCAAATAATACTGTTGAATGAATTCTCTGCTGGAAGAAAAAGAACAGATAATACAAGGCTGAGTTAATTAGGTCACTGCTTAGGCCAATGAAATATCTACTACTGTGTCTGTTTTTACTGGATTATACCGTAAATTTAAACACAATGTAAGAACTGGCCCTGCCTACAGATCCAAACTGTGGATAATACCCGGTAGGACTGAAGAGTACACTGCTGAATATGGGAGACAGCATTCTTAGGCAAATGTGTCTGCTTTTCAGACCCAAAACTTTCTTTAGATGGGACAGATATCCCAATGTGTATTTATTTCTTAGAGGTAGAGAGAAAGATACAGGACAGGACTTTGGATCCATTGGACTTTAAGACCAGGGCACTTTCTCCTACAGTTTTATTAGTAACAAAATTAATATTTTTGCTTTTAACTGCATCTCCCCTCCTTCCCACCTCCGAGTTGTTTTCTGAGTTCAGGAGGAGAAATGGTCATACTTTGTTATACCCTCTCAAATTCCAACATTAGCCCATGTTTGTTTCTCCATGATATTTGTGATTGCAGCCACAGTGCCTAATGCAGGTCCCAGAACATGGTAATGTTTGTTTTTTATCCTATAGTAGCTTTATGAGTGAGGTGGAAAAACATGATTTAACATAATAGCAACCTGTGCCTCAAGAAATTAAATAATCGCCATTCAAAATCATTTCTGTCCCTGACTTTCAGACCTCTTGTTATATGAGGCTTCTTCACAGGGACGTGGAGTAAGATAATCCTCTTGTTGAATAATTTGGTAAAGACTGAGCAAGGGGAGATGAACTAAATAGACATGTTGAGTGAAATTTTGGAAAGTCTTAAATAGCAAATTTAGCGGTCTGAAATTACTCTGGTAGGTTACTGAGAGTCATTGAAAAAATGTTGAGGAGGGTGGTGTGTTTACTGTTGAAGAGACAAATGTGATTAGAAGGGGTGGACTGAAGTTTAGAGACCATTTGGATGATGAGGTCT
>NW_007726816.1:11293-13361 GCF_000696425.1 Galeopterus variegatus | reverse complement strand
GCTCTCCAAGAAGTTCAAGTATTCACACAGTTCTAGATTATTCATAAAACATCTAACAGATACCAGATAATGAACAGTTACTCATCATAAATCTGTAATTTCTTAAAAGCAAACTCAACACTCCTACATCTAACAGTAGTTTAAAAGTTAAATTAGCACTGACCATTAATCTTCTTTCTCCTTAAGGCACCACTTTGATTTTGCTATTCCTCTGCTGGATTGTCTTCCACAGTCCCCACTGTCTACCAGAATTCATAATTGATTGACTATAATTTGGACTCAACCAAACTTTTTATCTGTATCTCTTCTACTTTCCTATAAAAAAAATCCCTATAGTTAAAACAACAAATTATACAATGTGTTATTCCACACCCAACTTTTACCATTCTATCTTTGTCTTTATAGAAATCCCACTTTTAGTCCCAGCTCTGATGTGTGTCTGTTCAGGTTTGAATCTGATTAAGCTTGGGCAAATTCTATGACTTCCCTTTGTTGTGATCTCTTCATTGGTTTTTATAAGGACAAAATTTGTTATATGTAGAGAGACTTATAATCATGTCTAAGAGATAGTAGGCACTCAAATATTAGCTATTATCAATGTTGTTATTTTGGCTATTAGGCTTGATCTGCTCCAGAATAAGTAATATTGCTTGAAGTACAGAAATCACAGATTTCTTCTCCCAAGTTTTTGTAATTGATTCAATTAAAATATTATTGGTACTCTATCTCTAAGTGTGAGGTCTTAGAAAAGAAAAGATTCTGGCTAATTCATTTAGTTTTTGAGCAGCTAACCACGTCAGACCTTTTTTCTCTAAGCAGCCGTTCAGTGTGTCGGCGAGAACTCCATTCGAATAGCTCTTTAAGTATGTGAAAGAGAAGAAAATGCTAGTTCTTTGTATCTTTATTTCTGTTCCCTGGGGATGCATAAAGACACATCCTATCTGACATAAATTTAATCCTGCTGACTTGACAATTTTACATCAGAAATGAAATTCAACAGCACATACTAATTTTCTCATTAACAGCTAAATTTTCTAAAGATATTCTGTGTGTAGTTCCTTAAAGTATAGCAACTAAACAAACAGATGATAAAAATATTTATTATCAGACTACCTACAGAATAATTTAAGATATTAGTCTATCTTGAGCAGGACAGATTAATTCGGAACATAAAGTCTTTTCTAAATTGCTTACTGGAATGCAAGCTTCTCATTTCAACACAAATAAGAAGGCTTGCTGTGTCATGATGTTGACTTCGAAATGTTTGTATTATTATTATACAATATCGGGTATTTTTAATGCCTTCTAGTATGACCTAATTTGGACTTTTTATTGTTGATTTTGTTCTGTAGACAAAACTCTGTTAATTAAAGAAGTAACAAACCTCTTGAGTCAATAAATCATCTCTAAATAAAAGGAAATTATTATTTATGGTTTGAGATTAAGATGGCAGAAAAATATATTTGAGCATCTTTTTTGGTGTGGCAAAAATAGATGGTTTATTTAATGATTTTCAAGAATATTTTTTAAAAATGAATACTTTAAAAAATAAAAAAATAAAACTAATTTTTAGATATAAGGAGTTTGAAAACATGGAATGATGGATGAAAAACNGGAGTAAGATAATCCTCTTGTTGAATAATTTGGTAAAGACTGAGCAAGGGGAGATGAACTAAATAGACATGTTGAGTGAAATTTTGGAAAGTCTTAAATAGCAAATTTAGCGGTCTGAAATTACTCTGGTAGGTTACTGAGAGTCATTGAAAAAATGTTGAGGAGGGTGGTGTGTTTACGTTGAAGAGACAAATGTGATTAGAAGGGGTGGACTGAAGTTTAGAGACCATTTGGGAGACTATTTTCTGGGCCTGAATTAGGCCGGTGATAGTAGAAATGGAAAATGATGCAAGTTTTAGGATATTTAATTTTTTTTAAATTTAGAAATAAAAATAATTATCAGTATACTATCAGCATATTGTGAATAATAGTTTGTATTTACATTCTGTTTTTGCTCTCCAAGAAGTTCAAGTATTCACACAGTTCTAGATTATTCATAAAACATCTAACAGAT
>NW_007726816.1:8373-9594 GCF_000696425.1 Galeopterus variegatus | reverse complement strand
AAAAATAAAACTAATTTTTAGATATAAGGAGTTTGAAAACATGGAATGATGGATGAAAAACAAATACAATTCCTTATCCTACCATGCAGAAATATTAGATATCAGATTAAATCATGTAAAATTGCTATTTTTGTAGGTAAAAATGGCCAAGTATTGACCATGCCATGTTGCTCCAGAAAATACTACACTTTTGTATGTCATTGTGTGTTATTTTAACTTAGTTTTATATTCTTCAATTTTCATGATTTAAAATATCTCAAAAATTGTTA
Source organism: Galeopterus variegatus (assembly GCF_000696425.1). Classification (NCBI taxonomy): domain Eukaryota; kingdom Metazoa; phylum Chordata; class Mammalia; order Dermoptera; family Cynocephalidae; genus Galeopterus; species Galeopterus variegatus. Next base: position 9,325 of record NW_007726816.1, on the reverse strand, counting down.
ATTTTGCATTATTTCAATAGGCATAATTTATTTTGTGATTCTAATTCATGGGTTGCTTATAATTTTTTACTACTATAAAAAACTACTATGGTAACATTAGTATAGGCAAATCATTGTTTGTAGCTTTGGTTATTTTTGTAAAATACTTAAGTGGGAATGCTGTGTCAAAAGATGCAATATTTTTTAAGGAACATCAATGATACTTAGATACTTTCCTCCAGAAACATAACATTTATCACTAGGAAGGTCTGAGAGTGCCTCTTCTACCTGCTCATCCACATTGAGTTTTTATCACTTAAATATTGCCATTTTATAGCTAAATATTAGTATTTATTTTTGTATTGACAGTGGTATTTAACACTTTCACATATTTATTGTACCTTATATTTTTATGGCATTCTCCTTTGGTTTCATAGAGGTCACAATTACTTTAACATTTGTAAGCTACTTTGAATGGTACCTAACATGTTGTAATTACCCAAGGATGTAGCACTTATTAGTTTTCATAGCATTCTTATTCTTTCTCTTCCATTTGTCCTCCTCCTCCTGAGACTGGATAGGGCTAGGCCTGTGAACCAAACTGACTCCATTTTCCCTACAGAGGACTTTTTGTTATAAGCTGTACTTTTCCACTCCTCAGTGAAGAGTCACCCACTCCCCCTCAAGAGCACATGATTACCCCATGGCCCTGATAAAAGTGACAGAAAGACACTGGTTGGGTGTAACTGCCCTGATAAAATAGAGATATGAGAGGAACAGATATTTGCTGAGTTGCTGATAGAGTTTGGACATGTCCCCCGTAAAAACTCATGTGGAAATCTGATCCCCAATGTAGCAGTGTTGGCAGCTGTTTGAATTATGGGGGCAGATTTCTCATAAATGGATTAATGTTCTCCTTGGGGGCTGGGAGTAGTGAGTGAGTTCTTGCTATATTAGTTCCTGCAAGAGTTGG
>NW_007726816.1:5764-7353 GCF_000696425.1 Galeopterus variegatus | reverse complement strand
GGACATGAAAATCAACTACATTGTATATTGTCAAAATAGAAGAACAAATATATAATTGTTAGCTTTGTTTAAAACTTATTATGTGCCCATTCTTTCTTTTCCCATAATTGTAAAGAATAAATTACAGATTAAGCTTAAGACCCCTTGAGGAGTTACATGCAAGATGCTCTTAGAAATGACCTCCCTTGCAACCACTGTAAAAATACCAGAAATTATCAAAGCAAGATGCTGTCTTCAATTGAGGAATTACCTGCCTTTAGCAAAAGTCTTCCCCAACCTCCCCCAGGCAGCTAGCCTGACTCCTGCATGCACACAAAGCTTCAAGTTGACCACCACAATGACTCTCCTGGGGTGGCAGTAAAAAGCAACACCATCATCTTGAACCTACTGAGCAAGAGCAAGGACCAAAGTCCTAACTGACCATGCACCCAGTCACAACCAGGAAGAACAGAATGGACCACCGCCAGAGGTGCAGAATGATGATGCTAGCCCTCACTTCTTTCCCTGTAAAGGACCCTGACCAATTCCTCTTGGGGAGCTAGCTTCCCTGTAGCTACCTACCTATGCATAAGCTCTCTTCTCCTTAAATAAAGCATCACTTGCTTTACTGCTGGGTGCACTGTTCATTTCTATGACTTTGAGACCCCAAAATCTGGTTCAGTAACATTTCTTTGGTGAGCCAAGCCAGGAGATAAGAGAGCTCTCAGGTGCCAGGGATGGCCCTGGGATTTTCCCCATGTGACAAACATGCTGCTCTAATATCTGCACCAGCAAAAATTGGAAAAACTAGGGTATGGGAGGAGACACCAGTCACAATAGGCAAGTGGCCATTCGAGCTATTTTGCTGTCATGTCTCTGCTGCTGGTAAGTCTCTCCGGGAACATCTCACCTAAATTTTGACAAAATGGCACTGTATTTCCTCTCTCTTTTTCCTTTTATTGTGGGTATTGGCAACTACAACCTAACTCCTCTTAGCCTATCAGAACACACTGAGATCTTGCTCAGATAGGCTCTCCCTGACAGGGGATTTATGAGAGTGGTGAGGCTACAATCCCATGCTGAGCAGTGGCTAGAAGTCCAAAAGCCACCAAAGTCTCTTCCTTCCCCTTACTTTTTCACAATTTCTAAGCACTTTCCTGATATTTTAAGTGGCCAAGGAGCTTTTGTCCTGGACTGACCACAGACAGATTGCTCCCCTCTGTGTGTCTTTTCTGCTAGATGGGTATACCGTGGAGGGCTTCCAGCTATATCTTTTCTCTCTCTCTCTCTCTCTGATTCTTGTTAGTGCTAACAGCTATGGGGAAAATGGTTTTGTGACTATTTGTTGGCTGAATAAGAGAGGCTGCACACCTGTTCATTCCTCTTGCTATTTGGATGAAGAACACTCAGAAGCTACTCGGGAGTCAGCAGTGGACGACCACACTGTTCCTTTCTCTTGTCTTTTTTCATTTACTTGGTTAGACATTTAATTGAGTGCATGTATTAGCCCATTTCTGTTACTTTTAACAAAATACCTGGAACTGGGTAATTTAGAAAGAAAATGAAGTTTATCGCTTACAGTTTCAGAGGCTAGGAAGTCCAGGGAACAT
>NW_007726816.1:3625-3956 GCF_000696425.1 Galeopterus variegatus | reverse complement strand
AAGTAAAACATGTTGGACTTTGTTCATTCTCGTTGAACAGTAATATTCCACTGTGTGACTGTAGCATAATTTATTTATCCATCCTATTGTTTGTGAGAATTTGGATAGTTTCCATTTGGAAGGTATATTAGTAGGTACAGTTGGCCCTCCATATCAGTGGGTTCTGTGTGGCCGATTGTGAGACATGAGCATCTGTGGATTTTAATATCCATGGTGGTCCTGGAACCAATCCCCAGTGGATACCAAGGAACAATTGTACATAGAGATTTTGCGTTGTGATCTCCCTCTGAGAGAAAAACTCCTTTGCCATTATGAATTGTCCCTCTCTATT
>NW_007726816.1:0-1528 GCF_000696425.1 Galeopterus variegatus | reverse complement strand
ATCTTTCAAGGTGCCTGCATTATTTGGGACATTTGCATTTGATTTTTAGTTTTAAACAAATCAGTTTTTTTTTTTGTTGTTGCAATATGCTAAGGAAAACAAGCTGTGGTTGGTCCATAATGATATGGAGTTAAAAATTGACTATTTTTCTGTTAAATAAGGGATATAAAATATATATTTTCTACATGTATTTAGAATTGGAATTTTAGGTTTGTTAGAAATCATAAAAATGACCTGAAAACTATCTTATTTAACAAATAAGGATACCAAGACCTTAAGAGTTATTGTCTATGGTCTTGGAATTACAAATTATGAATGGTAGGGCCCAAAGTAGAGTACAGTGTGCTTGGTTCAATGGTTATTTAAATTTTTACGCTAGCATATATTCATAGCAGCCATGGTATATTATATACTGGATGATTGTATGAGTGTTTTAGAAAAATGCTGCTTTATGTTTTTAGTACATAAGCCAAATATAACCTTTTCTGCTCCATAATATTAAGCATTTATTGTAAGGTAACATATCCTAATGATGGGTGGAACTTGATGCCTACATCATTTGGTTACAAAAGGAAAATGCAATTGGTAACTGGGTTGCTGGTCCACAGCTATATAGACATAGACATTATGAATGGGATGAAGTTTTATTTTGGAACCATTTTGTCTCCTATGTGTTCTCAGCTTTCAATCTGAACTCGTTTTAATCTCATCAGGAAATTTTCTGCCTCATCTCCAGAAAAATCAATGGCAATATATTTGTAGTGAAACCTCAGGAGCCAATTTTACTTTCACACCCACGTACTCTCTTTCCACAGTTACTCTATAAATCTTTGTTTTTCTTGTTGATCTAGAGTTCCCTGNAGTTACTCTGGTAAATTGCCATAGGTCTTTTTGCGGGAACTGTTACAGTAATCAATACTGTCTACACTTAACTGGATGTTGCAGGATCCTTCTTCAAGAGGAGGATTTGATTGGCTCTTAAAATGAGAACAAAGACTGCTGAAAATATTTCATAATTTTCCATTGTAGTGGCTGATATCATCTCTCTGCTCCCATGTTATTTTTTTCCAATTAAAAAAAATTTATGGAGGTATATTTCATAAATAAGAATTATATATATTTAAAATATACAATTTGGTATTTTACAATGTATACATTGTGAAGTGATCACCATAATAAAGCTAATTAATATATCAATCATATCAAATAATTTTTATTTTCATTTTTTTTTTGTGGTGAGGATTCTTAAGATCTGCTCTCAGTAAATTTCAAGTATATAATACAGTATCATTGACTGTAGTCAACATGCTGTCCATTAGAGCTCCAGAACTCATTCATCTTGCATAACTGAAGTTCTGTAACCTTTGTAGAGGAACACGGCAGAATTTTGCCTCCTCTCCTTCAGGGTTTCTTTTTGGTTGGGCCTGAGGATTAAATTGACATAAGACAGGTCAATAGGAGAAAAAAATACACATTTATTTAATACAAGTTTTATGTTGCATGGGACCCTTCAAGAAATGAACACCCA
>NW_007726815.1:542197-557940 GCF_000696425.1 Galeopterus variegatus | reverse complement strand
AATGCAATCAATACTCTGGTATCACAGCGCATGGCTCACAGGATCGCACTGTCTCCTGTCACGGCCGCTCCAGACCCATCGCCATCTTAGGATTGATGTTACATTTTTATAGTTGTAAATTCATAGATTTGTGGAAGAGAGTGACGCTGGGGACCATCTAGTCTGCCATCTTGACCGGAACTCCTTTTGCATTTTCAAGATTGATAATTTATTGTCTGTTCTAATCTGTAATTGTCTTCTGTGCTTTGCCTATAAATTGCTTGAATGATTGCTCTGTAGGCCTACTCCTACATAATTATTTTCTTGGATTTGACCTTATTTTGTAGAATCTAAGTATTGTAAATTTTGTGTTTTGTTGAATTATTTTTTGGTAAACAGGTTACCTACTTATATTGCTGGAACACAGTCTCAACCCCCTTAGGTTCCATTCCTCCCTCTACCCCCTACCTTTCCTGTAGCCCTTCTGATAATTTTTTATTATCACGGTCACAATTAGGTATCTTAATTTCTAAAAGATCTTTCCTGCTCTCTGTTCCTCTTTCATAGCATCTTGTTCTTATTTTATGAATATGGTATCTTTTGAAATCTTTCAAAGAATAAAATTTAGAGTTTTTAAAAAAAGTTTTCTTCTATCTGAATTATTTTAATTTTCCCCAGGGATTATATTTTATTTGTTTATCATCTTTTTTTACCTCTGTTATTCCGTGGCTTTTTCCAAATAAAAGGCATTCATTTATTTATTTATTTATTTATTTTCCTTTTTGTCTTTTTTCGTGACCGGCAACGGATCGCAACCCTCAGTGTCGCGCCCGTACCGGACTGGGACCGGCAACGGGATCACAACCCTCGGTGTTGCGCCCGCACCTCGCCCAGCCAGTGAGCGGGAACCAGCCTGTATGTGGGATTTGAACCCTCGGCGGGAGCGCCGCCGCGCTCCCAAGCGGCGCACTGTAGCAGTGCGCCACCGGGCCGGCCCAAAAGGCATCTATTTATATTTAGGATAGACACAATACTGATTGGGACTTCTGAATAGGTGAGTAGGGCTTATGGAGTGTGTCGGTGAATGGTGGGGCATTTGTTAGCATGAGGGTTCCCTATGTGTCATAGTTTGGAGTTCAACTGTTCTAGCTCTCTCTAAAGAGATTGTTCTGTTTCTTTAGTAAATCCCCCTTTTTTTTTCCTGGAGATACACACCTTGCCAGCACATCACTTTTTGGGAAGTGGGTTTATAAATCATACCCTGAGGAGCTTTTAGTTAATCTCTCTGTTTGTATCCCTGTGTGTCACTCTTGCCTCCTCTTATACTGGCTAACTACAAGTTTTTATGGGTTTACCAGGACAAATGGCTTTTTTTCTCATCAGGGCCTTTTCCTCACATTATTGCAGGCCAAAGCTTTCTCTGCCCTTCCTTGTCAAGTACTACATTCCCATCTGCATTCTGCCTTCCAGAAATTTGTTGAAAAAAATTTTTTTTTCCTTTTTGTCTTTTTTACTGACCGGTAATGGGATCGCAACCCTCGGTGTCGCACCCGTACCGGGGACCGGCAACGGGATCGCAACCCTCGGTGCTGCGCCTGCACCGTGCTCAGCCAGTGAGCAGGAACCGGTCTCCACATGGGATCCGAACCCTTAGTGGGAGCGCTGCCGCGCTCCCAAGCGGCGCACTCTCCAGTGCGCCACTGGGCTGGCCCTTGTTGAAAATTTTTAACTACTGATTGCTACTCTCTTCCCTTCCTATTCACCCTTCTGTTGTTTTGGATTTTTATCTTCCTATTTCTTTACTATCATTTAATGGTGCAGGAGGTGGGGGCGGAGGCTCAGAAGGGAAAAGAAATAAGTGTGTATTGTTAGTCCACATTCTTGGGACAGAAATAGTGTGACTTCACGGTATCTCTCTTGCTGTATGAGTTTATGTTAGTAAGCATTTACTAATATCCTGTATCCCCTCATTACTCTAAGATTTCCACAGGAAACCTCTTATGACATTTATGATTAGGGTATTAGGACTCGCACTCACTATATAAGTTAATTATGTTCTGTCAAGCTATTGCTGGATATCATCATTATATATGAGACAGTTTAACCCATAGTATGCTCTGTGATAAATGAATAATAAATGAATTTTGTATACTGGGTTTCTTACACTAAAGTGAGTCGAGATCCTAGTCTTAAGCAGCCCACAGCCAAATAAAAGGAAAAGGCGATTGATCATAGAAACTACACTTGTAGAAGTTCATTAAATTACAAGGATGAATTTTTTTTTTCCCCTCTTGAACTTCTTAGCTTCACTTAGGAAAGCTTTCTGAAGGATACTTCTATGCTTGGAACCAGTGTGTGGCAGGGGGGTGCCAGGGAAATATTTTATTTAACAGATTAGAGGAAAATGGTGTTATGTATAAGTTCCTTGTAGGTTTTGGGAACATATAGTGTGTAAAGAGCCCTTTCACTGTTTGCTTTAAAAAAATGATCTTAACTCTCAAATTTGTACCCTTTGAGGTACCCCAGTGCTTCAATATGGAGGCCAAACCATAAACTTCTTTACCTTTTTTTTTTTTTTGTCTTTTTTCGTGACCGGCAACGGATCGCAACCCTCAGTGTCGCGCCCGTACCGGACCCTCAGTGTCGCGCCCGCACCTCACTCAGCCAGTGAGTGGCCGGTCTGTACGTGGGATCCGAACCCTCGGCAGGAGCGCTGCCGCACTCACAAGTGGCGCACTATAGCAGTGCACCACCGGGCCGGCCCTAAACTTCTTTAAATTTCCAGATGGAAATGGTTTTTAAATACCTGATGAAAATGTGATGGAATCAAAAAATAAATGAAATCAACTACATAATTTATGAAATATGGAATATAAATCACTGTTCTGTGACAGTGCTAAAATTGCAATGTTTATATAAAGTTAGAAAATCAAAACAAACAAACCTTTTGAACACATTGTTAAAACTCAAGTGAAGATCAGTCAAGCCATCTTTGTTAGACTGGTGTTTTGCCCACCTGCCCACATAAATTTGCTCATATCAGTGCTTACGGAACAAGGTTATTTTACTCTTCTTAATTTGTATGATATTTAGGCCATGGTCATTTAAAGCTTCTTTCTTTGTAATTTTACTCATTTGAAAATTATTTCAAAGTTAATTCTGTTAATAGTCTTTCAAAGACATTTCTAAGAGGACTTTGTTGAGTCATGATGTGTTGATAGTAGTAATGTAGAATGATGAGATATTTTATCAACCTCAATAGTATAGTTTCACTCTGTGCATAGTTTGAAATTCATGGAAGTGGAAGATTTACTGTATCAACTAGAATTTATTGTAAGAAACAAATTATTCATGGCAAGTCATGAGGTTTTAAAGAATCTGTTTTTCCCTCTTAAAGAACAGTAAGATTTTGCATTGCTTTAAAATGATCTGTTATACTCACTCTTTTTTAAGAAAAACTCATTCCTTTATTTTTTTTTTAAAAAAACATAAGAACAAAGACTTGCATATGTTCCTATTCCATCAATTTTTATAACTTTAAATCTATTGTATCCAAGATCAGTATGGTCATAGTGGTTAATTATGATAGGATTTGTGATTGAATTCCAACTTCTACAACCAACATAATATTCATCTTTAGATGAACAAATATAATTCTCAACAATAAACATTTTTTTTTTTAATTTTGAAAACTAAAAAAAATTTTAATCGACACATTGGAATTATACATACTTATGGGGTACAGTCTGATGTTTTGATACATATATATGTTGTATAATAATCAGGTTAGGGTAGTTAATGTGTCAGTCACCTCATGCATTTATTATTTATTTGTGGTGAAAACGTTCACAGGCCTCTTCTCTAGCTATTATATAATATACAAAACTTAACTGTTAACTGTAGTTACCCCACTGTACAACAAAACATCAGAGCTCATCTCTCCTATCTAATTGAATTTTGTACCCATTGGCCAACCTCTCCCTGTTTTCCTTCCCTCATCCCTCCCCTCCCCAGTCTCTGGTAACCACTGTTCTACTCTCTGCCTCTATAATATCAACTTTTTTAAAACAACAAACATTTTAACAAACATAGTTTTCTAAAACAAACATACATAATTGCAAGGCTATATAGTTTTGCCGTCCTTGGAAGATAACTATCACAGCAAACAGAAAAGTACTTTCCTTTTTTAAGGAAACAGGCCTAGAATGAAACTTAATTTTATGTAAGCGGAAAATGCGTAAGTATAGATTTTGATTATATTCTATGGTAAATAATAGATAATATGTTCCAACTTTTCCTTTTTCTTTCCAAGCAAAGGTTAATGGCTAACTCAGTGCTTTGAACTCTTAAAACTTTTATGTAAACAACTTTTCTATCTAAAGTTTGTCATTAAAACCCATTGAAAACTTGTGGTGTATGGCTTAAACTATAATTTTTACCAAGGCTTAATCAAAATATTTGGAATTTATAGTGATTTTATTTCATAACTAAGCCCAGTGAAGTTAGAGATGGAGACTGCTTTGTTTATTAAATTATATCTTCAGTCCCTAGCACAGTAAAGATATTCAATTAAACATTTGTTGAAGGAATAGAATGAATACATGCATACAGGAATTAATGAATGTTAATGTTTAGAGTTTTGTTGGTTAAAGTATAATGTCATAAAGAATGTGGCATTCTGTTAGTTGTATCAGTCATTTGCCAACAGAAATTCAGTCTTTAGAAGTTGTTTATCATACAAGGAATTTGTAATTAGAACATTGCTCTTAACAATTCAGAAAACAGGAATGACTTACAGTTCTTTGCAGATTTAGAATCTGAATCAAGTTTGTTTTATCTTTATATATCTTATTCTGCCCTCTGAAAGAAGATTAATAAAAATAGCACATAACTAAAATTTATATTTCAGAATATTTTATGTATGAGAGAACAGTACTTCTATAAATGTGTCTCATCTGTGAATAAAGGAAACTTTGAGCAGTTAATGATAATGAGAATAAAAGACAAAGGAGAGGGCATATTTCCTCCCAAGAATTCATGAATTGATTCCTACAGAGTTACCCACATTCAAAATTAAATTATTGAAATAAAAAAGACCAGGAGGTCATAGTACATTAGTTATGATGTTATGGTTTCCTCAGCTCTTTTAATGTGAAGAGACAACTGTTGGCCAATGAAAGAATTGCCAATTTGTGTAAGATACTATCGAAAAATGTCAAAGGATATCTTAAGTAAAGAGAAGTCCTTGAATTTCACAATTGTAGAAGATACAAACTGTACTTACTTAAACCGAATTGGAAATGTGAATCTTCAGTGATCAACATTGATTTGAATAAAATAAATGTTAAGGTCTAGGATGGTGCCATTGAAGTGATGAAAATTTATCAGATATAGCACAATTCCTAGAGGAAGAGCCATGAGCTTCATATAAATACATTTGTAAAAATAGTCACTCTCGTCATGCTGTATAGCAGTTAATTCTAGAAGAAATTGTGTTTGGTTTTTTGTGTACCCTATTTAAATAGGGCAGGGAGTGAGGTTGTTTTATACATAGTTGATTTCCAATCTCTAACTTAGTGACTGGCAGTTAGAGAGGCTTAATAAGTGTTTGTGGAATGAATGAACCATTTTTATTTTTTGGATCTGGCAATGGTGAGGTTTGATGAGGAAGTGACAGAACTTAGTTCAGCAAGTTCTTTGTTTATGCAACTATGCAGAGAGATTATTGAAATACTGTAAATTATATTGAGCAAGTCTGTGGGCATTAGATTAAATAGTTTGCTAGCATTGTTTCAAATTTGAAATTATTTTATTTAAAATTCCTATATACTGACAATTTATTTTAATCAGGAACTGTTTGGTTATAAGAAACCCTTTGGAACTAACATAAATTAAAGAGTTTATTCATTTTTATAAGGAGTCAAGTGAATTCCATGGTGCCCAAGGGCAGGCAGGCCTCATAGGACTGGGACCGGGGACTGGAAGGCTGGTGGACACCAAACTGGCCAGTCACCATCTGTCCTTCTTGTCTGTGTTGTTCTCCTGCAACCTATTCTATTATCACTTTATTCTTTTTTTTTTTAAAACCAGATTTCTGTTTCTCTTCACATTGGGTAGAAATGACTTCCTCAGCCCTCTACATGGTGACTCAATACTGTTGTTTATCACCTAAGAGGAACGATGACAGTTTCAAAGCCATTTGCGAAAGAGTGAAGAAGTCATGCTGAAAAATTATCTCCAAAAGTTTTGAAGTTGAAATACTTTTCCCTCGCAGGAAAAAGTCTGAAAAAAAATAGCTGATGATTTAGGTAATACATTCTGTCCCATGTCCTCAAAGGAGCAGTATAAATTTCTAAGGATTTAATACTGCTCACTGAATTTAAATATATATATTTTTTGGGAATGATTACAACAAAATGAAATCAATCTCAGAACTACTGTTTAAATGGAATGCACTATTTAAGTAAACAGTGACCAAACATATGCAAAGATTCTTACAGACACATTGCAAATAGTGTTCCTGAACTTCTGCCTCTCTTAGTGTACTCGAAATTCAACTTCATTTTTCAGCCACATCTCCTTGAATGGTTTGGCTGCTGCTTGTGCGTGGGCATGTGCATTTATGTGTTTTAACACAATGCTTCTTGCATCTCAGATCTATTACATATTAATTTGTTCTCAGTTAGTGTAGTGAGCTCAGAATGCTCTTTCTTCCACTCATTGTCCTCTAGAATCTTACTTATGCAGTACAATGTAGAGACACTCAGGGGCTTGGCACCGATGGCACTGATAACCAAACTGATGGCATGGTAGGGGCCCGGTGGTGGTGTGGAGATGTTCCTTGCATCAGCTGAAAGAGGTATTGAGGTTCTACCATTTAATCTCATTTGATTAGAACTTTGTACTTTGTTTGCTTTGTTATTACACATTACATTTTGAATTCTGGCCAGTAGGTCCAAAAGCTGGCTGCTGTGGCTATAGCTGTTGGCATTTTTGTTGGGATGACAATGTTATTTTATGAAAAATTTCTTTTACACTTTAAAATAAATAATCTGGAAAATGATGACTGAGTAATCTTTCTGCTTTAACCCTCTCCTCCTCCCCTTTAGTATTTTAGTGGACTGAGTCCCTCAGCTTGCAGTCAAGGCCAGTCATAGATTGAAATTCGAGCTCCCAGTCCTCCCCAGTGGGAGCTCAGCTAACAGCAATTCAAGTCAAAAGCAGGCATGAGTGATTTGCTCATTGTGTTTCCTAAATACACTGCCTTTCCTGCTTTTGCTTTTGTTCACTGTTCTGGCTTGCACAGGACAAACCAAGGAAATAATAAAATAGCCTCTTGTGACATATTTGGTTTTTCATTTGCACTCACAAATCTGCCACTCTAATGGATGTACTGCCTATGAAGGTACATTCAGAAAGTTCATGGTAAAATAGAATTGAAAGATTATATGAATCTTTCTATGAACTGTTTGAAGTACCCTAGTATTTATGAGCCTCCTTAGGCCAGCTCTGTTATAGTCTCCAAGATCACTTGTAACGAGAAGAGTAGGAGTTAATCATTTTTACCATGACTTGCAACAGTTGAGCTAATAAAAAGTTGGTCACTGTGTCCAGGTACTTACTATTTTGCATCATGCTGAGAGGCATTATAATTTTCCTTTGTAGCATGGTCCTTTTTACTTTTGTTTTTATCTTTTAAAAAGATTCATTTATTTAAAGATTATTATTATCTAGCATTCAAGGTATTTTTAGAGTCTAATTAGGGAGACAGGTCACCTTTGATCTTTTTACTTTTGTTTTTATCTTTTAAAAAGATTCATTTATTTAAAGATATTATTATCTAGCATTCAAGGTATTTTTAGAGTCTAATTAGGGAGACAGGTCACCTTTGATTTAGTGAATGTTCTAAAAAATGCTCATTGGAAAGCAAGTAAGAAGTTAATTTTGTGGATTAGACATTCTGTTAGATTTTCAGGATTCCTTTGTCTTGGTGTTTCAGAATATTTTCTTTGAATTCATGGAATATTACAAATATCTTTTTTTGTCTTTTTCATGACTGGTAAGGGGATCGCAACCCTTGGTGTGGTGTCGCCCACACCGCGCTCAGCCAGTGAGCGCACCGGCCATTCCTATATAGGATCCGAACCCGCAGTGGGAGCGTCGCTGCGCTCCCAGCACTGCACTCTCCCAAGTGCGCCACGGGCTCGGCCCTACAAATATCTTAAGAAGAGCAACTAATATTATTAATTCGAGTTTTTAAAGCCAATTTAGGTATAGCAAGCAGTACATATCTATATATAATCTGGCTTCAATGCTGATTATAGTTTATTAAAAAATGACTGATAAAATTGCTAAACTAACTTATTGAGCATTTATTTTATAGAGAGTTAGGCTTATTTATATATATCATTTCATTTAATCAACACAATAACTCAGAGGCAGGAATTTATCTCTCACTTTTTATATCGACTTTGTTTAAGATTTAATTTATATATAATAAAACCCACAGTTCAATGTGTTTCGGCAATTGTAAACACCTGTAACCATACCATTGTCACGATGTAGAACATCTCTATCCCCTAAATATGTAGAACATTTTCTTCTCCCACAAGCCAGTTCCCTTCACCATTATCCTTTCAACCCCTGAACCTTATCTTTTCACTGAGACTATAAAACAGTTTTGCCTGTTTTAGAATTTTATATAAATGGAATCATATACTTTGTAGTTTTTGGTGTATGACTTCTTTTATTCAGCATAATATTTTTTTATTCATCCATGTTATTGTTTGTATCAGTACTTTGTTCTTTTTATTGTTGAGTAGTATAATGTTGTATGGATACACCGCAGTTTTTTAATTGATTCATCTATTGAAGGACATTTGGGTTGTTTCTAGTTTTTGAATAAAGTTGCTATTACATTTTTGTACATATCTTTTTGTGGAGATATGTTTTTACTTTTCTTGGGTAAATACCTGGGAGTGGTATTATGGTGTTGTAAGCTCAGTAAATGTTAAACTTTATAAGTAAGTGCTAAATTGTTTTCCAAAGTAGTTGTAGTATTTTACATTCCTGTCAGCAATTTATGAGCACTGTAGTTATTACATATTTTTGCCAACATTTAGTATTGTTTCATCGTGGGCTAATTTTGGCCATATATTTGTTAGCCATTTAAGTGTAGGTCCATTTTGGGGCTTTATATTGTATTCCCTTGATATATCTATCCTTAAGCAAATACAACACTGTCTTGAATACCATAGCTCTATAGGAAGTTTAAATAAATTGTAGTGTAAGTCCTACAACTTCTTTTTCAAGGCTGGTTTGGCTATTCTAGTTCTCTGTATTTCCATGGAAGTTTTAGAATCACCTTGTCAAATGTTTTCAAAAATCATGCTGGAATTGTGTTGAATCTGTGGATCATTTCAATTGCATTGAATCTGTGGAGAGTTACCATCTTAGTAACATCTAGTCTGCCAATAGATGAAAACTGTAACCTCTTTATTTGTTTAGGTCATCTTTTATTTCTCTCAGCAGTATTTTGTAGTTTTCGGAGAACATGTCTTAAACAAATTTTGTTAAATTTACCTATAAATGGGCCGGCCCGTGGCTCACTCAGGAGAGTGCGGTGCTGATAACACCAAGGCCATGGGTTCGGATCCCATATAGGGATGGCCGGTTTGCTCACTGGGTGAGCGTGGTGCTGACAACACCAAGTCAAGGGTTAAGATCCCCTTACTGGTCATCTTTAAAAAAAAAAAAAAAAAAATTACCTATAAATATTTCATATTTTTTTGTTGATTTATAGTATAATTTTATTTTTAACTTTCTTTTTCTAATTCTTTGTTGCTAATCTATTGAAATACAATTAATTTTGGTATATTGACCTTATATGTTATTGTGTTCCTAAATTCACTTATTAGTTCTAGTAACTCTTTTTGTATATGAGTGTGTGGGAAAGTTTTAGCTATGAATGCAATTTATTAACAGATGTAGGGCTAATATGTTATTTGATTATTGGGTTTTTGTAGTCTCGCCTTTCAAAGAACTAGGTTGTTGAATTTATTGGCATGATGCTATTCATATCTCTTGTTATCCTTTTACTGCCTGTATGATCTGTAGTAATGTACACTCTTTCATTTCTTTCTTTTTTCTTTTTTAAAATTTTTACTTAATTTTTATTGAATAATTGTTTATACATATTTTGGAGTTCAACCTTGAGATATGTTGATCAAATCAATATTACCAGCATATATATTGTTACAAATCATACTTATTCTTTATGCCCCTTGTCCAATCTCTTTCCTTCCCCCTCTCCTTCCTCCATCCCCCACCAATTACTCTAGATTTCTTCTCTCCTTCTGAAAGAGTAATGGTTACTCTGTTGATTTGTTGCCTAGATGATCTGTCTGATGCTGAGAGGTGTGTTCAGGTCCCCCAGTATTATCATAGAGCAGATGCTTCTTCTGTCACTCTGGAATGGGCTTTGTGAAGCAACACATCCTCTTCTTTTCTTTGGTCTCTGCTGGTGACTCTCCTTGTGTCAATGCACTCCAGTGGCTGATGGACCATCTGTGTGGTGGTTGTGGTGTCTAGCTGCTTTCATGGCAGCCATAGTTACTGTGGTGATGGTGGTGGGCCGCCCACATGGAGGCGATGTTTTTGGCATGCTCTTGGTGCTGGTGGTGTGCCTGGTTGTAGGAGAGGGGGTCCGGTTCCCGGCTTCATGCCTCAGGTCCTTGGGTGGGCACCAAGGTGCTGGTGCTGTGCCTGGTTGTGGGACGGGGGGTCTGGTCTCTGTTTCCATGCCTCAGGTTCCTGGGTGGGCCCCGAGGTGCTGGCAGTGTTCTTGGGCTGGAACTAATTTTTTGTCCTTTGCTTACTTCTAAAATGGGGGAACTTCCTATGAGGACCAGTACTTGAGCTGTGTGGTTGAGCTAAATTGCTGCTTTGCTGCTTCCCTAGGGAAGGCTTTTGGGCAGCTCAGGTTTTAATGGTTGACTTTATAGGTACTTCTGGGTCTCCAGAGACCTGGTACACCTGGGTTGTGTAGAAACTCTGATCTGGGCCTGAGTCTTTTCATTAAACTGCACCCCATGCAGTTCTATATTTCTGACTAGTCTTCTCCTCTAAGAGGTCTTATCCTGATTGGGGTGGAGATCAGCTGTCCTTGCTGTGCCCCAGTTTTTCCCCAGTGGGCCCATCTCCCCCACTGCCTGTGCTGCAAACACTTCCCATGGGATGAGCCATATTCCAGTCCTGTGTGATGACTCACCAGCCTGTGCGTGGCTCCTTTTTTTCAGTTGTTGTGGCTCCTTGCTTGTGTATGGGTCCATGGGAACCCTGTTAGTGGTCTTGCTGTCCTGGGGGCCACCAACTCCCTCTTCTCCCCTGCTGCCTCCAAGCAACTCCATCCAAAGGGCACAGCTGCAGCTTTTGCCAGCTCCTGCTCCATGTACTCAGCAGCTCCAGCCTTAAAGTAGCCACAGCATGAAACAGTTCAAGTGGTTTTTTCTTTCTCTCATCATGGCTTCTCCCATCTTCATGCCCTCTGTAGGTCTCTCCTCCTTTTCCCCTGAGCTCTAATGGCCCCAGCTTGGCTGTTGTTGCTTTTTTTATAGTTTTAAATTGGCTGATTTGTGGGAGAGAATGATGCTAGGGACTGTCTATTGCATCATGTTGACTGGAAGACCCCTCTTTCATTTCCGACATTGGCAGATTGTGTCTTTTCTCTGCTTTTCTTAATTAGTCTAGTTAGAGGATTAACTATTTTATTGATCTTTTCTAATAACAAGCTTTGGTTTCATAGATTTGTCTCTATTATTGTGTTTTATGTTTTATTGATTTCTGCTTTTTGTTTTTGAGAATTTTTGCCATTTAATTGGAATGTTTAGATAATGTAATTTTTTTAATACTCATGAAGATTTATTTTTACAAGCAGAAATGTTACATATGTACAGTCAAATTCTTTTTTTGCATTTGTGATGTGTTTCCAAACTTACTTCCTTTTTGCCAAATTTTTTAAAATGTAGTTGCTTCTTATGATTCTATTCTTTTCTTTTTCATTATTAGCATATTCATGATTACAAATCATGATTTTTCTTTAAACCCTTTACCCGATGTGTTCCTCCCCAAACTACCTCCCTCCCTCCCCCCCATCTCTAGTAATTTTAGGTTTGTTTTCTCCTTCTGTAAGTTCAGTGAACTGTTGTGGTCTTTTCTTCCTCTCTCTCTCTCTCTTTCTTAACACCCAGTTACAAGTGAGGACGTGGTATTTCTCTTTCCTAGTTTGGCTTATTTCGCCTAACATAATTTTTGCAGACTCATCTATGTTGCTGCAAATGGCAGAATTTCATTCTTTTTTATGGTTGAGTAGTACTCCGTTGTGTATATACCACATTTTCTTTATCCAGTCATCCATTGATGACACTTAGGTTGGTTCCATATTTTGGCTATTTGTAAATAGAGCTGCAATGAATATGGGAGTGCAGGTATCCCTTTGACATGATGATTTCCATTTCTTTGGATATATACCCAGTAGTGGGATTGCTGGATCATATCATAGCTCTATCTGTAGTTGAGGAACCTCCATACTGTTTTCCGTAATGGCTGTGCTAATTTACAGTCCCACCAGTAGTGTAGAAGAGTTCCCCTTTCCCCACATCCTCATGAGCATTTGTTATTCTCAGTCTTTTTAATAATGGCCAGTCTAACTGGGGTGAGATGATATCTCACTGTGGTTTTGGTTTGTGTTTCTCTGATAATTAGTGATGCTGAGCATTTTTTCATGTACCTGTTGGCCATTTGCACGTCTTCCTTTGAAAAATGTCTACTCATATCCTTTGCCAGTTTTTAAATTAGATTATTTGCTTTTTTGGAGAAGAGGGAGTTGGTGGCCCCCAGGACAGCAAGACCACTAACAGGGTTCCCATGGACCCATACACAAGCAAGGAGCCACAACAACTGAAAAAAAGGAGCCACGCACAGGCTGGTGAGTCATCACACAGGACTGGAATATGGCTCATCCCATGGGAAGTGTTTGCAGCACAGGCAGTGGGGGAGATGGGCCCACTGGGGAAAAACTGGGGCACAGCAAGGACAGCTGATCTCCACCCCAATCAGGATAAGACCTCTTAGAGGAGAAGACTAGTCAGAAATATAGAACTGCATGGGGTGCAGTTTAATGAAAAGACTCAGGCCCAGATCAGAGTTTCTACACAACCCAGGTGTACCAGGTCTCTGGAGACCCAGAAGTACCTATAAAGTCAACCATTAAAACCTGAGCTGCCCAAAAGCCTTCCCTAGGGAAGCAGCAAAGCAGCAATTTAGCTCAACCACACAGCTCAAGTACTGGTCCTCATAGGAAGTTCCCCCATTTTAGAAGTAAGCAAAGGACAAAAAATTAGTTCCAGCCCAAGAACACTGCCAGCACCTCGGGGCCCACCCAGGAACCTGAGGCATGGAAACAGAGACCAGACCCCCCGTCCCACAACCAGGCACAGCACCAGCACCTTGGTGCCCACCCAAGGACCTGAGGCATGAAGCCGGGAACCGGACCCCCTCTCCTACAACCAGGCACACCACCAGCACCAAGAGCATGCCAAAAACATCGCCTCCATGTGGGCGGCCCACCACCATCACCACAGTAACTATGGCTGCCATGAAAGCAGCTAGACACCACAACCACCACACAGATGGTCCATCAGCCACTGGAGTGCATTGACACAAGGAGAGTCACCAGCAGAGACCAAAGAAAAGAAGAGGATGTGTTGCTTCACAAAGCCCATTCCAGAGTGACAGAAGAAGCATCTGCTCTATGATAATACTGGGGGACCTGAACACACCTCTCAGCATCAGACAGATCATCTAGGCAACAAATCAACAGAGTAACCATTACTCTTTCAGAAGGAGAGAAGAAATCTAGAGTAATTGGTGGGGGATGGAGGAAGGAGAGGGGGAAGGAAAGAGATTGGACAAGGGGCATAAAGAATAAGTATGATTTGTAACAATATATATGCTGGTAATATTGATTTGATCAACATATCTCAACATTGAACTCCAAAATATATATAATCAATTATGATTCAATAAAAATTAAAAATAAATAAAAATAAAAATTGAAAAACAATAAATAGGGCTACAATCTAAAAATAAAGAAAATACATCAAATTTAAGCATAAAAAATATTTTAACACTTAATTTATCATGTAGGAACCTGACAATATTACATTCTTCTTTTTCCCTGACCCATCCCCTCCCCACCTTTGTCATTGTGCTGTTATTGTCATACATTTTATTTCATTATATGTTATAAATTGTCTTTAGTAAAATGTTTAAATCTTTTGCCTGTTTTCTTTTACTGTATTTTTTTAAAAAATCTTTTAGTTTTGTGAATTTTTTATATATTTTAGATGCAAGTCCTTTTTCAGGTGTGTGTATGATTTACAATTATTTCTTCTTGACTGTAGCTTCTCTTTTTATTGTCTTAATAAAGCATTGCCAAATCCAAAGTCAGAAAAATTTTTGTACTATATTTTCTTTTAAGTGTTTTATAGCTTTAAGTTTTACATTTAGGCTTGTGATCCATTTTGAGTGAATTTTTCTATATGATATAAGTTTTTTAAAAATATGGATAGCCAAATGTTCTAGTACCATTTGTTGGAAAGAATGTCCTTTCTCTTCTAAATTGCCCTTGCACTTTAGTCAAAAATTAAATGTCTGTATGTGTGGGGCTTTTTCTGAACTTTCTAGTCCTTTCTATTCATCTATGTCTAATTTTATGCTGATACCATTCTGTTTTGATTACTGTAGTTTCATAATAAGTTTTGAAATTAGGTAGTATAAATCCTCCAATTTTGTCCTTTTTTTCAAAATGGTTTTGGAAATTCTAGGTTCTTTGCATTTCAATATAAAATTTGAAATCAGCTTGTTAATTTTTTAGTTTTCTGTGTTTTATAGTATTCTATGTATGGGTCTTGTACTACTTCTCACATGTTTATTCCTAAGTATTTAATATGTTTTGATGATATTGTAAATTGTATTTTTTTAAGTTTTAATTTATGAGTGTTCATTGCTGGTATATAGAGATACAGTTATTTTTTTGTCTATTGATCTTGTATTTGGCAACTGTGGTAATCTTAGGTATGAGTTGTAATTGTTTGTTTGTAGATTCCACAGGATTTTCTACATAGAAAATTGTGTCATCTGTGAATGACAGTTTTAGTTTTTCATGTCTAATCTAAATGCCTTTTATTTCTTTTTCTTGCATTAGTGCACTGAGTGGAATTTCCAATGTATTGTTGACTAGAAGTGTTGAAAGTATACATTCTTGCCCTGTTCCAGATTTTAGGAGAAAAGAATTCTGTCTTTGACCATTAAGCATATTGTTGGCTGTGCATTTTTCAGAGATGCCCTTTATTAGGCTGAGGAAGTTTCCTTCTATTCCTATAGTTGAGAGTTTTCTGTTTTGGTTAGTTGTTTAAAATCAGAATGGATGTTGTATTTTGCCAAATACTTTTCTTCATCTGTTGTGGTATTATGTGGTTTTCTTTTTAAATGTTATTAATATGGTGGATTTCATTGATTGATTTTTGAATATTCAACCTACTTTGCATCCCTGGTGTAAACTCCAGTTGCTGTGATGTCCTTTTCATATATCGATAGATTCAATTTAGTAAAATTTTGTTTAGAATTTTGTATTTATGTTGGTGATTGATATGGGCTTGTAGTTTTCTTTTAATGCTTTTTACTGTCCCCCCCCCCCCCCCCCC
>NW_007726815.1:509394-541197 GCF_000696425.1 Galeopterus variegatus | reverse complement strand
CTTTTTTCCTCCCCCCCCCCCCCCCACAGTAAAGCTGGCTTTGGAATAGAATGAGTTGCCAAGTGAACCCACTTCTTCAAAGTTTTGAATGGATTGTGAACAATTTGCATTCTTTCTTAAATATTTGGTGGAATTTGCCAGTGGGAATTCATCTGGGCCTGGAGTATTTTATTTATTTTTTTTTGTGGGATGATTTTGTAGTACAAGTTAAATTTCTGTAATAGAACTATATAGGTTATCTATTTCATCTTGAATGAGTGTTGCTAGTTTGTATCTTTAAAGTAATTTGTTTCATCTAAATTGCTAAATTTATTGACACAAAATTTTTCATATATTCTTTTATTACTGTTTTAAATATATATAAAATGTGTAGTGATGTCATCTTTTTCTCTCCTGATCTTGGTCATTTCTTTCCCCTGCCCCCACTTTTGTTCTTTACCAATCTGAGTAGTGGTTTACCAATTTTATTCATGTTCTCGAAGAACTAGCTTTTGGTTTCATCCATCTTCTGTGTTGTATTTCTGTTTTCTGTTTTATTGATTTCCATTTTGATCTTTAATGTTCCTTTTTTCTCTTACTTTGGATTTCACTTGCTCTTCTTTTTCTGGTTTATTTGAGGTCATTGATTTGAGATCTTTCTATTTTCCCTAATATTGGGATTTTAATGCTATAAATTTTCATCTCAGTACTGCTTTAGTTGCACCCTATAAATTTTGCTATGTTGTGTTTTCATTTTAATTTGTCATTCTTTCTAATTTTCCTTTAGACTTCTTTTTCAATCTGTGGGTTATTTAGAAATGTGTCATTTAGTTTCCAGAATTTTCTGGGTTTTTTCAATACCTTTCTGTTATGGATTTTAAATTTAATTTTATTGTGATTAGAGAGCATATTTTGTATGATTTAAATACTTTTAAATTCATTGAGCCTTATTTTATGGCCCAAGATATGGACTATCTTAGTAAATGTTTTCTGTGCACTGAAAAGTATTCTGTTGTTCTTTGATGAAATGTTCTATAAACAATACTTAAGTCAAGTTAGTTGGTAGAATTGTTCAAATGTAATATATTGTTACCGATTTTCTGTCTACTTGTTATCTCAGTTAGTTAGAGAGGGATACTGAAATCTCTGACTATAATTATGGATTCATGTTGCTTAAATGTTTACTGTGTCCTTATTGATTTTCTGCCTACTTCTATTAGTTATTGAGAGAAGGATATGGAAATTGCAGACTATAATAGTGGATTTGTCTACTTGTTCTTGCTGTTCCATCAGTTTTTGCTTCTTCTATTTTGAAGCTCTGTCATTAGATACATAAACATTTAGGACTGTTATGTCCTCTTGAATTGACACCCTTTGTCCTTGGAAATATTGTTTGCTCTGAAATCTACTTTGACTGATAATAACATAACATGGTACATCTGTTTCCGTTCTTATATTTTTAAGCTATTTGCGCCTTTATATTTAAAGTGGATTTCTTATAGGCAGCATCTATTTGCATCTTGCTTTTAAACCTTGCCTTCTTTGCGTCTTAGTTGGGATGCTTAGGTCATTTACATTTAATGTGATTATTGATGTGTTGTGTTGATTAGTGAATGAGTATGCATAGTAGCATCTTGTGAGGGTACATAGTTAATTAGTATCAATAAATGCCTATACTTCTATTAATTATCTTTGTATTTCAGGATGGTTCCCTTTTTTGCAAGATAATGGCACTGCTGTTAATGTCTTCTTTTCAGAAAAAGGGGACTCATATACTTTTTCAGATAGGTAAAGCAAAGATTTTAAAATCTGTTCTGACCTCAGAATGAAGGGTGTTTAGGAAACTAGGTCCTTAATGGAAGTTATCTAGAGGGCCCCAGTATGCTTCTGTTTGTTTTGAGCTAGTATTTTCCCTTTATTATTCTGGCCCTTAAGGACATCGAACTGTCTTCATCTCTAAGATATGTCAGGCAGAAGTTGGCATAAGACCTTGTGGGATATTTTATGGACAATCCAGATGGCACAGGCACTCCAGATCAGTTCAGGCTGCATGGCAAGCTTTACATGGCATTATTCTGATTGCTGATCTTCCTTGATTTTCACTGGGTCATTAATCCGCTTTGGGGGAAATAATTAAGTTTCATATTTTTATTCTCCCAAAAGATATAACCATGTGTTAATTACTAGTATATGACATCATTCATGTTAACCTATATATTGATAATAAATATATCTTTATACCTATTTATGTATTAACATGTAGATATTTATGTCAGATATGATTCTTCTATATATTGAAATTGAAAAGTGAGACTTTTGTCTGATGTAAACAGCCTAATTCTTCATGAAACAGTTCTTTTAATACTGTTGCTGGGTTGCTGTCAAACCTCCGATTTATTGACATCCTTGTTAACAATTTCAGAGCTAGGCAAGATAATCATCTTTTGATTCTTCAGCCATTTCTATATATCAGCACGTGTCATAGAAAACCAGTAGTGGCTTACACTTCACTTTTCTCTTTTGATACCATTTGTTTTAGTCCGTTTTGTGTTGCTATAACAGAAATACTTGAGACTGGGTAATTTATAAGGAAAAGAGGTTTATTTGGCTTATGATTCTGGAACAGGTGCATCTGGCATGGGCCTCAGGCTGCTTCTACTCATGGCGGAAAGTGGCAGGCAGCCGGCAGGTACAATCAGATCACATGGCGAGAGGAAGCAAGAGAGAAGAAGCAAGAGAGGAGGTGCCAGGGTCCTATAAACAACAAGCTCTCGCAGGAACTAATAGAGCGAGAACTTACTCATTACTCCCCCCCTCCCCTCAGGGAGAGCATTAATCCATTCATAAGGGATCCACCCCCATGACTCAATCAGTTTCCAACACTGCCACATTGGAGATCATATTTCCACATGAGTTTTGGAGGGGACAGCACATCAAAACTCCATCACCATTCAACTCCACTAAAAAAAAAAAATCATTCTCGTTTTTCTTCTGCCTTTGGCTACAGGGCTAGCTTATAAAAGGAAGGGAACAAAATGTTTTGGTAGGATCATGTCTTTAGTGATGGAGAATTAGAGCCATTAAAAAAATAAATAATCAATGGGCCGGCCCAGTGGCGCACTGGAGAGTGCGCCGCTTGGGAGTGTGGCGGTGCTCCCGCTGAGGGTTTGGATCCCATGTGGAGACCGGTTCCCGCTCACTGGCTGAGCGCGGTGTGGGCGCAACACTGAGGGTTGCGATCCCGTTACCGGTCAGTAAAAAAGACAAAAAGGAAAAAAAAAAAAATAATCAAGAATATGATAAAATAGGAAGGTGGATGATAGAGGATTTAGGAAGTTCCAGGGAGTTTTGTGGGTTGGGATTTCAGATGAAGACCAGATAACATCTAATTTATGAGGAATGAAGGGATGGGGAAGAAAGAGATGGATGGAACAGAGCTAGCTTGAGGAGAAAGATAAAGAGATTTTTAGAAAAGTTCTTATGTAGTCTGAATAAAATTTATGTTCCCCCCCCTCCTTGGGCCTTAGAACTTAGAATCTTTTCATATTATTGTCTTTCATATGGTAAGCCCTGTTTGATAGTGGTACAGAAACTTAGGCACACAACCTATGTTTGTGTGGTTGCATTCAGTGTAAAAAAAAGTTACAACTCATTTCAAGTTAGTTCTTTATTCTTATGCCTAAACGTCTCCATCTGGAGAAATGCCAGTTTGCCACTAAATTTAAATAAATAAGAACATGTCTCATCAATAGGGGCGGCAAATTTAGCCCCTCTTTAGAGCACTGAGCAATTTATGACCATATGTTAAATACCATAAAACAGCTTTAAAGATTTGGTCCCTGGCCATTGCCAGATTGCACCGTAGGAGTGCGGCAGCGCTGCGAGGGACTGGGAATGTTTCCTCCGGCCCTTGGAGGCCTCAGCAACTCACTGATGTCACAGCCAAAGAGGCCTGTTTTCAAACATTCCCTTTATAAAGGTGAAATACTAAAAGATTCCATTTTGGCATTTGGGTGTAAAGAAGGCAAGACTTCTTTTTGATTCTTAAAGGGTCAAAATTAGTATGGAAAGTATTGTGTGGGAGAATGAGTAACTTGGCAGCAGTGAGTGCAGAAGGCAAGTCTAGGAATAGGTAAGAGATATCTTACTCATTCTTTTTCTTGGAGCATGAACTGGACTGTTATGTGGCATAAGCCAACCAATCATTTTCTTTTTGCCAACTCTCATGGAATTAATATTAATGTTAGAAACAATTTTTAAAATTTCATACCAAAGGGCTGCCAATTGTAAAACATTTCTTTTCTTCCAGGAGTATGACTCATTATTTGGTGAACTCCAAATATTAGTTTTTCTTTTTACCATCATCACAGCCTGTGAATCATTTATGGCATTCAGTGGGCTCATGGCTGAGAGAATGAAGGTGTGTGCCAGGAAACATATGACTTCTGGTCAGGTAGTTCCCTAGGACCTTCGATGGGCTTTTAATGAGGAAGCCACTGGTTCATGCAGGGGGCAGTGTTATTAAATAGGAATAGACACCAAAAAGCTTTGTGTGAGATTTTTCTGACTGCTCCCTCAGAAGGATAATTTTTCCTACCAAGGAAGATGATGAAATTTGGCTGTCAAAGGTCCAGGATTCCTAGCCTCATTGAATGTGTAAGTGCCAGCCCGAGGGCTGATTTCCTGTCAGTTCCTGTGTGGTTTGCACTACTTCCTCTTAGCAAACAGATCACTGTTTTAGGTCAGCCATCATAACTGCTCTCCTGTAAGTCCTGGGCAATTTGATCTCAGTTTGCAGAAGGCAGCTGGCATACTTCTCTAGGAAGTGCAGCTGGAGAGCTCCTTTCTCACTCTTCCTAACTCCAGGAAGCACACTATTGTTACTCGTTGCTGTTTTCTTCCTTTGGAAGAACAAAAAACTTCAAACTTTGTCAAATTCTAAAGGTGCTGGGTAGCAGTTTGAAATTGCCCTGTCCATTTTGTTGATCTCAGGCAAAAACTTGAGTGATTTGTCACATCATTTGTAGATCTTGTCTGGTTTTTCCATAGCACAGATATGGAAGTTTTTCCCCCATTGCAAGTGAAGTCATACTTAAGTCTTCAGAGTCACAACAGGATTTTTTTGCTGTTGTGTTGTTTTGTTTTGTTTTAGGCTTTGATTGTCAAGGGGCAGTCTAATTACTTATTGCCCAGTTATTCTCTGTTTCTTTCCCTTAACAGTGGGATTTTTCTCTTCCAGTTACAAGCATCTAATAAGACTATTTACCTTGGATATGACTTGAGTATTTTTTTTTTTTTTTTTTTTTTTTTTTTTTTTTTTTTTTTTTTTTTTTTTTTTTTTTTTTTTTTTTTTTTTTTTTTTTTTTTTTTTTTTTTTTTTTTTTTTTTTTTTTTTTTTTTTTTTTTTTTTTTTTTTTTTTTTTTTTTTTTTTTTTTTTTTTTTTTTTTTTTTTTTTTTTTTTTTTTTTTTTTGGCAGCTGGACAGTAAGGGGATCCAAACCCTTGACTTTGGTGTTATCAGCACCACAGTCTCACCAATTGAACTAACCGGTCAGCCCCTGACTTAAGTATATGCATTGGATTTTCAAGCTATATGGAACACAGATATATTTAAAGCACATTTCTTCACTATTAAATGTTAAAATAAAAGTATCATTTTAGTTATTCCAGTTTATCATGCCATAGTAGATGAACCATGTTGTGAGATTTAGAAAAGTGATCAATTTTATTCCTTTCTAATGACCCAGAGGTCACATTTTGGCAAACTGATTTTCTTTCTGTAGAATGGGAATTACCTTTAATCCAGTTCATCTAAGAGGTGATAACCTGTTTATAAAGAGGATACAAACTCATACATGAGTTACTTTAAATGGTATTCTTAACAATCTATGACGGCACTGTTCTTTTCCACTTCTGATTCTTCTTTTCATCTTTATAAAACGCTATATTCTGTAGGGTTTAGCAGCATCATTAGTGTAGCTCTTGGTTTCTTTTGTTTTCTGGTTCCTAACATGGATGAAGGGAAAGGAAAGATAAGTTGTGCTCCTTCACAGGAAAAAAAAAAGTGAACTTTCTGAAGGTGGACTTTGTGTCATAATTGTGTATATTAGGCAGTAGCATCATAGAAACAGTCTGAATCCTGATAATGCGCTAAGGATGGCATGAAGGAAGAAATTTGGATTTGATTATGGGAGAATTTGATATCCAGATTATTTCTATCAAACCAAATATGTAGCCCCTGAATTAATATATTGTTAAACTCTAGGGGCAGAAACCCCCTGTGCTAAGGTTTATTGCAATGTATGACCAACATAGTAGACAATTGGGAAATGTTTATTGACTAAATAAGTGAATCAAGGGCACCAAAAGATGGAAACCCCCTGTGCTAAGGTTTATTGCAATGTATGACCTACATAGTAGACAATTGGGAAATGTTTATTGACTAAATAAGTGAATCAAGGGCACCAAAAGATTATGTCTTACGTGGAAGGACACAAACTAATTTGGGGGACCTTTCAGTGGGACAAAATTTGAAAAGATTTCAGATTTGAAAAGGAGCAGCATAGTTTCTGCATTGAAGGAAGAGGGAAAGAGAACTGTGAAGTTTTATATAGATGTACCAGTTTGACGTGTGTATTTAGAAAGAACTCAGGAAAGAATCACAAAAGTAGCTGGCCAACATTTGGGCTAGCATAGGACTAACCAATTTTACTTTTTAGAGAACAATTCTTAATAGGTTAATCTCTTACTACAAAATGAGGAGTATAGTACATTGAGAAGAAAAGGATAAAGTGAGTTTATCCCAAGTGCGGCATGGCTTTTGAGTCTGTCCTTGGGATGGATCTGATAAGCAGATCATGAAATGATTAGCTAGACATAAAATATGTTACTTGACAGTATGCCTAAAGTTTGTCATGCCTAAAGAATGAATGCTACTTACTGTTGAAATCAGATAATTTGGTCATCTTAATGTAGAATGAATTGCAAAATTGTTCCTTTTCCAGCTATTTTTTGTTTGTTTTTATCTTCCTGTTTCTCCTTTTTCTGTTTTTCTAAGTGTAATCTCACTACCCTTGGGTAAGACAAGTTCCAGGCAATCGCAGAAGAGACTATCTCCTGTAGAAGGGAGAGGAAAGAATCTTCAAATTTCAAAGCACTTTCATTCAACCATCCATCTATTCATCCAGTCATAATTTAGGACCTACTCAGTCCAAATTTTGAAGCACAGTACAAGGTTTCTTCAAAGAGTTCATGGAAAAATGCAATTGAAAGATGATAAAAATCTTTCCATGAAATTTTATTTTTTTTTCCTTTTTGTCTTTTTTTTTTTCGTGACCGGCAATGGATCGCAACCCTCAGTGTCACGCCCGTACTGGACCGGGACTGGCAACGGGATCGCAACCCTCGGTGTTGCGCCCGCACCTCGCTCAGCCAGTGAGCCGCCGGTCTGTATGTGGGATCCGAACCCTCGGCGGGAGCGCCGCTGCGCTCTCAAGCGGCGCACTGTAGCAGTGCGCCACCGGGCCGGCCCATCCATGAATTTTTTGAAGTGCTCTTGTATTTGAGGGCCTCCATCGTTTGGCACTGTCATAACCTTTCTAGCATTCTCTCTTTTCTTTACCCATTTTCTACTAAACCAGATTACTTTGGTAGCCTGTCCCTAACCTTCCTTTTCAATTCTGTTTGTGGCTCTTCCTTCTAAATATTTTGTTTATAAATATTTTTGTAGCTTATTCATCATTTCTTGTGCATATAATTTGCTTTCTCCATCCTAAGGTTTGCTATTTCTTTTTCCCCTGCCTATAATTACTTTCTCATTATTTTTTTGTTTATTTAAGCCTACTATGGACTACACTAAGGGTAGACATTTTAAAAAAGACTTGAGTAGACTGAGCATGATTTTAGAATGAAAGGAAGTAGTCAGTGAAGTAGGAGACTGCGGCAGATTGTATTTTTCCAAAGGGGCCACGATAGTATCTCTGTTCCACATGCTCTTCTGTATCATGACCTTCCCCATCCTCCTTCAAGGGTTGGAGTATTACTTCCCTCCCCTGGGATCTGGGTGGGTTTGTGACTATTTTGACCAAGAGAGTATGCAACTGATGCCATATGACTTTGAGGCTGGGTCATAAAAGTCAATGTAGCTTTTATCTTACTAGCAGGAACACTTGTGCTTGGAGCGCTGTACCACTACATAAGAAGTCTGACGACTTTGAGGTTGCCATGCTGTCAGGTAGCCAAACCACATGAAGAGGCCACATGTAGGCACTGCACTTGGCAGTTCTTGTTTTGGAGTTATCCCAGTCCAGGCACCAGATATTTGAATGAAATCGTATTAGACCTTTCAAACTAGCAAAATAGAATCCCACCAGCTAAATACCAATAAGTGATCTCAGTCTTTGCTGCAAGGAGCAAACGAATCATCCATCTGCACTCTGCCTGCATTTCTAACCCACAGAATCTGTGAACATAATAACATGGTTGTTGTTTTCAGCCTCTGAGTTTTGGGGTAGTTGGTAGGTAACAATAGTAATTGGAACATGGACACTGAAAAATAATTGTGGAACAAGAGCTTACAGGAGGGTGGAAGAGATGGGAATAGGAACAGAAATACAGAGGTTTATAGAAATACAGGAGAAAGAGACAAATGGATTAGGAAAGAAATGAGTGAATTTTAAGGAAAAAGGGTGGGGAATTCACATCCAGTGACCTATTACTGTTATGTGCGTGTGTGTGCCTGTGTGTTATTATACACATTTGAGTGAAGTTGGAGTTGAGCTTACCTACCAAGAGGTGCAAGGGCCTGGGTGCTTGGTGAAAAGTACTGAGGACAGTATAGATTACTGGCCTTCCAGTCCTTGCCTTTATCAAATACTCTTGTGAGGAAAGACAGACAGAGGCTTGGCATTTTATCGTTATTTGTGATATGGTCTGCCTTTCTCAGGAGAATTTTGTGCACAGTATATACTGTCAGTATGAAGTACTTTGAGTTTTTCAGAAGGAGCAGACGTGGTTCTTTCCAGAGGAATGCCTTGGACTCTCTGTGTCTCTGTTTGTGAGTTCTGAACCTCAAGGTGAGTCTTGAGGATTTTGCATAACCCAAAGCCACTTGAGGCTTTTTTTTTTTTTTGACGGGTGAGGGGATGCAACCCTTGGCTTGGTGTTGCCCTCACCGCATTCAGCCCGTGAACGCACCGGCCATCCTTATATAGGATCCGAACCCGCGGCGGGAGCGTGGCTGTGCTCCCAAGTGCCGCACTCTACCAAGTGCGCCACGGGGCCAGGCCCATTGAGGTTTTGTTAAATGGGAGGATCCCACCTTTAGAGTGGGGACTTTAAGTAGCAGCTTTCTTGAGAGGAGAAGGGAACAAATCTGCAGTTGCAGTTAAGAAGCTTCAGAGGGCTTTTGTCCAAATTGAGAACTAAGCAAGTGTTGTTGATTAAATGGCAGAATTACTTCTATAAAAGTAAGAATTGTTTTCTGTAGCATCAGCAATCTGGTCACCAGCCACATGCAAGTCAGTTTATTGTTTCTGTGAAGGATTACATGCTCTCTGTCTAAATGCAGTCTGAAGAGCCTAGGAATTCTGCAAGTTTTAGACAGTTTTCCATTTAGTGAAATGAGATATCTAATAAGTTGTTAAAATCTTTTAATTAATGTTTTGTGAAGAGAGAGGCTATATCATGACAGGATTACCATGATAAATCAAATCTTTACTTCATGTATTATGGTCAGAAGATAGAATTTGCCTGGGTCTTATAAATGTAGTCTACTATATTTCAGTTTTGGTCTCTGTCAGATGCTTTAATGAATTTCATCATTAAAAATTTTTTTTTTTCTCTATGGTGCTAGAGTGACCTTGGCATTTCTGAGATGTCGTGACTTGTGTTTTGCTTCTTTCTCCTCCCCTTCCCTGAAAATTGTGGTGCATGTAGATATCTTGCTCTTATAAACCTTGCTTGATTTGTTTCTTTCTGACTTGTGTAATTTTCCTGGCATAGGCATGACTATCTTTGTCCTTTGTTATCATCAACTCAAATTAAGTATCAGAAAAATTGCCATTGGGATGCTATTGCTTTTTAAAAACTGCTCATTTTTCTGTTGCTTGATTTTTTTTTCATGTTTCAGTGAATGTTGGCTAGAGCTTGTGTGCCTCTAATTGTTTTTATTCTGATTGTAGTTTTATTTTTTCACTGTTTCTGAAAAGCATTTTCTTATGTCTATTTTTGAAGAATTTTAATTTATTCATCCTTATTTTTCAGCATCCTAATTTTTATTTATTTCAATAGATTTTTCCCTACTTCAGCTTCTATGGATTACTGGACTTGCTTTTGTTCATTGTTAGACTTCTTGTTTATATCTGTCGTGTGTGAACTCAAAGGATCCTTCATACCAGTTTTTTTTTTACATCTTTCTTGGTCCACTTACTGGGCATTTCAGATATTTGACAGTAAAAAGTATTATTCAGTTTTTTTTTTTTTTCATGAATTCCACAGGCTAATGCTTGGTTTTCACAAAGTTTATGAGAGTGGGTGGACTTTTGCACGATCTTCCAAGCACTGTTTTGTGGGAGCTAAGATATAGGGCCCAGTCCAAGATTACCCTTTATGTGCAAGTTTGATTTTGGTGTTGTTGCTCTGGTTTGTGCCTGTGTATGCAGTGAGGAAAAGACTCATTGTTAAACAGTGAACTCAGAAGTGAAAGAAAGATTGGTGTGGTTTTTTTCTGTGGTTATTTCTCCTAATTTTTTGGCAAGTGTTGCTTGTCTGTGTCAAGCTATGCCACCTCAGCCTTTAACTTCTGCTTTGTATAATTCAGCTAGGAATTAGAAAGAAGTATTACAATTGTATAGCCTTTCATGTTTCAATAGTTTTACTTAAATGATCTCATTCTACTCTCCCTGTAACTTTCTGAAGTCCTCCTAACTTGCTTTACATATAAGAGAGGGCTCACAAAGTCTAAGTGAATAGTCTGAGGTCACATAACTGGTAAGTCAGGGACACGGAACTGAAATCCAGGACTTCTGAGTCTAAGCCCAGTGCTTTTTCCACTGTAACATGTTAAGAAATGAATATAGTCTTTATTACTATACAGTAACAATATGCTTCTCAATAGAGGTAGGTAAGAGCAAATCAAGGTGATAATTAGCTGTTCTTTGTGAGAAAGTTATGCAGGAAATAAGGACAAACAGTGGTATCGCTGAATTGGAAGTAAACACAACATTAAATGCTAATGCCTACTGCCATAATCAGCTGGGAAAGGTGGTGATCAGTTTGCTGATATCTGATTGGGAAGTTAACTAAAAAACCTTCCTTTATTGTGTGGACATCTCTTATACACTTGAGGAATAACAACTTATGGTTGTTATTTTGGTTGTTTGCTTCTGAGTACAGAAGTCACAAACAGAAGTTGGTGAAAATAGGGTAAGAAGTTAATCAGGTTTATGAGAGATGAAGGCTTAGTTTCAGCTTTGAGACGCAGAGAATAGTCTTAAATGCTGTATTTTACTGTGTGTGTTTTTAAGACTAGTTAGCATGTGACCTTCTAGGTCTTGATTCAGTAACATGGATTTATGATTCAGATCTGTTATCTGGCTTGATACATCTTTAATTATCTTAATTATATACTTTTGATTTGTAAATTAAATAACAGTTTTGAGCCACATTCTATAATCATTTGGATGGTTTTTCTTTAATGTGGAAAAGATGATGGAAGAAAACTTAGAGGTCAAGATAACTTAAAGGTCAAGATAATATGAGGAGAGCCCTGGGCAGTCTTCCCACTGCCCACGCAAAAGGCAAGAGATCCTCCTGTGACCAGAGATCCAGGCAAAAGCCCCAGGCAGCCCTGCTATCACCTGCACAGAAGGCAAGACAACCTCCTGCAACTGGGGACCCAGGCAAAAGCTCTAGGCAGCCTATGACCACATGCACAGAAGGCAAGAGAGTGCCACAAAACACCACCATAGCCACTGTCACAGCTACTGTCACCACAAGGATGGCTCACTGCACAGTAGCAGCCAGGACCACCTTGCAGGCAGCCCACAGCACACTCGACTGCATTAATTCAAGGAGAGTCACCAGCAGAGCTTCTAAATAGAGGGGGAAGTCTTTCTCCTCAAAGCCCACTCCAGAGTGGTAGAAGAAACAACTGCTCTACCAATGACCAGATATCAATGTAGAGATACTAGAAATACAAATAAACAGGAAAACATAACACCACTAAAGGGATACAGTAATTCTCAAGATCCAGACCCCATAGAGCAGGAAACCCTTGAAATGACTGAAAAGGATTTCCAAACAATGACCTTAAGAAAACTTGAAGAGATAAGACTCAATTGGAGATCACAATGAAACAAGATAAATTATCCAGGATATAAAGGATAAATTTTGCAAAGAGATTAATACCTTAAAAAAGAATATAGCAGAGCACCAGGAACTGGAGGATTCATGCAATGAAATAAAAAACACAACCGAGAGCTTAAGCAGCAGGTTAGAGCAAGCTAAATTTTGCAAAGAGATTAATACCTTAAAAAAGAATATAGCAGAGCACCAGGAACTCGAGGATTCATGCAATGAAATAAAAAACACAACCGAGAGCTTAAGCAGCAGGTTAGAGCAAGCAGAAGAAAGAATTTCAGAACTCAAAGACAGTCTTTTCAAAATAACCAAGGCAGACAAAAAACAAAAGGAAAAAATAATTTTAAAATGAACAAAATCTAAGAGAGCTAGCAGACAACTTTAATCACACTAATATTTGAAACGTGTGTTCCAGAAGGGGAGGAGAAAGGAAAAGGCATTGTAAACCTATTCAATGAAATAATAACAGAAAACTTCCCAGGTAAAGGAAGAGACACAAGCATTCAGATACAGGAAGCTCAAAGATACCCAAACAGGTTCAATCCAAAAAGATCTTCCGAGACAGATTATAGTCAAACTGGCAAATCTCAAAGACAAGAGATTATTCTAAAAGCAGCAAGAGAAAAGCATCCAGTCACTTATAAGGGAGCCCCCATCAGACTAACAACAGACTTCTCAACTGAAAGTCTACAGGCCAGAAGAAAATGGGATGATATATTCAAGATATTAAAATAAAAAAATTGGGCCGAGTCCATGGCGCACTCGGGAGAGTGCGGCACTGGGAGCGCAGCAGCGCTCCCGCCGCAGGTTCAGATCCTATATAGGAATGGCCGGTGCGATGCGCTCACTGGCTGAGCGCGGTGCGGCCGATCACAAAATAAATAAATAAATAAATAAATAAATTGGCAGCCAAGAATACTGTACCCAATAAGGCAATCCTTAAGAAATGAGGGAGAAATAGTGTATTTCCCAGACAAACAAAAACTGCTGTGGTTCACCACCACATAACTAGCCCTGCAAGGAATTCTCAAGGGAGTCCTGCATCTGGAATCTGAAAAATGATAATCACTATCATGAACACAAAAGAAAAAACAAAACCCACTAGGAAAACAAAAATGCAAATGAGAAAGAGAAAGAAACTAAATCTTACCATCTCAAAAAGCCAACAGTCATTGGAGATAAATAATAAAAGGGGAAGGAAGGAACAAAAGATATTTAAAACATCTCAACAAAAAGCAGTAAAATACCAAGAATAAGAGAATACCTGTCAATGACAACCCTAAATGTAAATGAATTAAATCCCCCAAACAAAAGACACAGACTGATTGATTGGATTAAAAAACTAGACACAACTATATGCTGTCTTCAAGAGACACCTCACCTGCAAAGACACACACACAGACTAAAAGTGAAAGGATGAGAAACATGTACCATGAAAATGGAAAACAAAAACAAGCAGGAGTAACTGTTCTTATATCAAATAAAGTAGACTTTAAATCAAAAACCATAAAAAGAGACAAAGAAGGCCACTATATAATGATAAAAGCATCTACCATCAAGAAGACATAAGAATCATAAATATGTATGTACCCAACACTGGAACCCCCTGATATATGGAAGAAACACTATTAGACCTAAAGAAAGATATAGACCCCGACATGATAATAGTGGGGGACCTGAACATCCCTCTCTTAGCACTGGACAGATCATTTAGGCAAAAAAATCAACATAGAAACACAGGATTTAAACTACACCTTAGAACAGTTGGACCTGGCAGATATCTACAGAACATTTCTTCCAGCAATGACAGAATATACTTTCTTCTCATCAGCACATGGAACACTCTCCAGGATAGACCACATGTTAGGTCACAAATCAAGTCTCAGCAAATTTTAAAAAATTGAAATTTCAAGTGCCTTTTCAGACCAAAGCAGATTAAAATTAGAAATCAATAACAAATGAAACTCTGGAAACTATACAAATACGTGGAAATTAAACAACAGGATCCTGAATAACCTATGGGTCCAAGAAGAAATTAAACAGGAAATTAAAAAATTTCTTGCAACTAATGAAAATAAAACTGCATCATACTAAAACCTGTGAGATATTGCAAAAGCAATACTAAGCGGGAAGTTTATTGCACTAAATGCTTATATTGGAAGAATAGAAAGACTTTAAATAAATGACCTAATGTTACTCCTCAAAAAAATAGAAAAACAAGAACAATCCAATCCTAAACATAGTAGACGGAAAGAAATAATTAAGATCAGAGCAGAACTAAATGAAATAGAGACCCAAAAAAAGGATACAAAAGATCAGTGAAAAAAAAGTTGGTTTTTTGAGAAGATAAACAAAATAGACAAACTATTTAGGTTAACAAAAAAGGGAGAAGATCCAAATAACAAAAATCAGAAATGAAAAAGGAGACATTACAACCAATATTACAGAAATACAAAGAATCATTAGAGATTATTATAAGCAACCGTATGCCAAGAAATATGAAAACCTGGAAGTAATAGATAAATTTCTGAACACATACAAACTTCCAAGGCTGAACCAAGAAGAAATAGAAAATCTGAACAGACCAATATCAAGCAGCAAGATTGAAGCAGTAATCAATGGTCTTCCAACAAAGAAAAGCCCAGGACTGGATGGCTTTACTGCTGTATTCTATCAAACCTTTAAAGGGGAACTAATACCAATTCTCTTCAAACTATTCCAAAAAATTAAAACAGAGGCTGCTCTCCCAAATTCATTCTGTGAGGCCAGAGTCATCCTGATACCAAAGCCAGACAAAGATATAACAAAAAAGTAAACTACAGACCAATATCTCTGATGACCACAGATGCAAAAATCCTCAATAAAATATTAGCAATCAGAATACAGCAACACATCAAAAAGATTATACATCATGATCAAGTGGGATTCATCCCAAGGATGCAATAATGGTTCACCATATGCTAGTCAATAAGTTTGATACACCATATCAACAAAGTCAAAGACAAAAACCATATGATTATCTCAATAGATACAGAAAGAGCATTCAACAAAATTCAATGTCCCTTCATGATAAAGGCTCTCAGCACATTTGGTATAGAGGGAAAATATCTCAACACAATAAAAGCCATATACAACAAGCCAATCACCAGTATCACCAGAAGAGAAAGAAAACAAGGATGGCCACTCTCACCACTCCTGTTTAACATAGTGTTATAATTACTAGCCAGAGCAGTCAGGCAAGAGGAAGAAATAATCTAGATTGGGAAAGATAAAGTCAGACAGTCCTTGTTTGCAGATGACATGATCCTATATATAAACTTAAATACTCTACCAAAAAACTCTTAGAGCTGATAAAAATTTCAGTAATGTGGCAGGATACAAAATCAACATGCAAAAATCAGTAGCATTTTTATACTCCAATAACAAACTGGCAGAAAAAGAAATCAAGAAAGCAAGCCCACTTACATCACTCACCAAAAAAAATAAAATACCTAGGAATCAATTTAACTAAGGAGGTGAAAGACCTCTACAACGAGAACTACAAATCACTACCAAAAGAAATTAAAGAGGACACAAAAAAGTGGAAAGACATTCCATGCACTTTGATTGGAAGAATTAACATGGTGAAAATGTCCATAAATGTCCAAAGCTATCTACAGGTTCAATGCAGTCCCCTCAAGAATACCATGACATTCTTCCCAGGAATAGAAAAAAACAATCCTAACATTCATATGGAGCAACAAAAGACCATGAATAGCCAAAGCAATACTGAGCAAAAAAAATAAAGCTGGAGGCATAACACTACCTGACTTCGAATTATACTACAAAGCTATAGTAACCAAAGTAGCATGGTACTGGCATTAAAGCAAACACTCAGACCAATGGAACAGAATAGAGAACCTGGAAGTCAACTGACATACTTACAGTTGATATTTGACAAAGGCAACAAGAACGTGCATTGCAGAAAAGACTGTCTCTTCAATAAATGGTGCTGAGAAAATTGGACATCCATATGCAGAACAATGAAACTAGACCTGTTCCTCTCACCATATATGAAAATCAACTTAAAATGGATTAAAGATTCAAGTATAACACCCAAAACCATAAAACTACTAAAAACACAGGGAAAACACTCCAGGATGTAGAACTGGGCAAAGATTTTATGAATAAACCCCTGAAAGCACAAGCAACAAAAGGAAAAATAAACAAATGGTATTATATCAAACTAAAAAGCTTCTGCACAGCAAAGGAAACAATCAACAGGCAGAAAGACAACTTACTGAATGGGAGAAAATATTTATAAATTACACAAACGGCAAGATATCTATATCCAGAATACACAAGAAATGCAAACAACTTCATGCAGAAAGACAACTTACTGAATGGGAGAAAATATTTGTAAATTACACAAACGGCAAGATATCTATATCCAGAATACACAAGAAATGCAAACAACTTCATAGTTAAAAAAGTAAAAAATAAAAAGACTTTTTTCAAGGGAAGACATATTAATGGCCAATAGGTACATGATAAAATGCTCAACATCACTAATCATCAGGGAGATGCAAATCAAAGCCACATTGAGATATCTTATCCCAGTTAGACTGGCCATTATTAAAAAGACTGAGAATAACATATGCTGGCGAGGATGTGGAGAAAGGGGAACTCTTCTACACTCTTGGTGGGACTGTAAAATAGTATAGCCATTGTGGAAAACAGTATGGAGGTTTCTCAAACAACTACAGGTAGAAGTTGCCATATGATCCAGCAATCCCACTTCTGGGCATATACCCAAAGGAATGGACATCATCATGTTGAAGGAATACCTGAATTCCCATGTTCATCACAGCTCTATTTATACTTGCCAAGATATGGAACCAACCTAAGTGCCCATCCACAGATGACTGGATAAGGAAAATGTGGTATATATACACAGTGGAATACTACTCAGGCTTAAAAAAGAATGAAGAAATTCTCCTATTTGCAGCAACATGGATGAGCTTGGGGAAATTATGTTAGGTGAAATCAGCCAGGCACAGAAAGAGCAATACTGCACATCCTCACTCATAAGTGGGTGCTAAGAAAGAAGGAAGGAAAGAGAGGGAGAGAGAGAGAGAGAGAGAGAAAGAAAGAAAGACCACAATAATATGTTGAACTTTCAGAAGGAGGGAAAAAAATCTATGCTTACTAGAGGTGAGAGGAGGGGAGGGAGAGGGGGTTAGGGAGAAATTGAGTAAGGGGCACAAAGAATAATTACAATTTGTAATAATGAATATGCTAATAGTAATGATTTGGTCATCACATATTGTATACAAATACTGATAGTCAACAGTGTAACACTAAAATATGTAGAATTAATTATGCTTCAATAAAAACATATATACATGTATAAAAAAAATAAGGTCATGGAGGGTTGGTCAGTTAGCTCAGTTTGTCAGCGCAGTGCTTCAGTGGTTCAGATCCCCTACTGGCCAGCCACCAAAAAAAAAAAAAGAAGAAAGTTCACAGAAAGATTTGTATTATCTTTTTTTTTTTTTCCTTTTTGTCTTTTTTCATGCCCGGCAATGGATCGCAACCCTCAGTGTCGCGCCCGTACCGGACCAGGACTGGCAACGGGATCACAACCCTCAGTGTCGCACCCGCACCTCGCTCAGCCAGTGAGCGGGAACCGGTCTGTATGTGGGATCCGAATCCTCGGCGGGAGCGCCGCCGTGCTCCCAAGCGGTGCACTGTAGCAGTGCGCCACCGGGCTGGCCCTTGTATTATCTTTTAATTCTGTTTTTCCACGAACTTTTTGAAGTACCCTCATATACATGTATGTTAAAACTATAAAGAAAAAAGAATGGGTAAGACAAAATGCAAAATAATAATAATAATAATATGAGGAATCTTCAGAAAGTTTATGGAAGGATTCATTTTATCTTTCAATTCTATTTTTCCATGAAAATTTTGAGGTAGCCTCATAAGATGGACCAGATATGTATAGCTAAACTCTTTGAGCATTTGTGAGTGAAAAAATTGGGTTTTCATTTTTAAATGTACTGAAAATTTATTTAGAAATGAAATTGTGAAAAGATTTTAACTTTAGCATGTGCTTTAAATAAGTACCCACGTTTATTTTATGACACAGAGGGGATCTTAAAGAAAATAATATGATGAAAAGCAAACTTAATTAAAATAGGATAACTCTCTCCTCAACCTACTATACTAGTCTTGCTACAATATCTCTTAAGAGACATGGATTTGTCAGAATTTATGTCATCCTAATAATTAACTGAAGTGAAAGAACTATATATTTAGAGCTCAGGAACCTTTGATGTCATCTAATCTATTAGCTATTGTAGCTAATAGATTCTTTTGTGTTCTTGGTAAGTGGATATGTAGCTACTATCATTGTGTTCATATTTTATTTTATTTGTTTATTTTTTGTTGGCTGGCCAGTGCAAGGATCTGAATCGGTGATGTTCATGTTATAAAACTGTGCTCTAACCAGCTGAGCTAACTTACCAGCCCTACCTACTATCGTTAATAGGAATCTAATTATCCATAAGAGAACATTACAATGCTCATTCAAAAAGTATTTTTATCCTATGGACAAACAACTTTATTTCCTCATCTACATGATAATTTCATGGCATTGAAAGGAACTCTCAGCAGAATTCTTGTTTCAGTTAATTAGCCATACCTAAATTCTTTTTATAGTGGTGGTCTTTTTGACAAATGGAATTACTGGAATTATTACAATAATCATCTGGATGAAGAAATTTGGGTAATGGCAGCAGACTATATAGATGAAGCAAATCATGGTCCCAGTATTAAAGAAAAGGAAGGAGGGATACATTCTGAAAATTACTGTTTAATATTTATATTTATATTGGGTAAGATTCAAGAGGTGATTATTAAATAAATTGTTTGAGAGCATTTAAAACATGGTATATCTTTAGTAGCCAACATGAGTTTACCCAGAAGCAAGTTATACCAAACTAACTTCTTTTTTCATTGTAGAAAAGCAGTCATAGCAAATCATTTCAGTAGAAAATTTTAAAATTTTCCTTTGATGTCTTTCTGGATGTTTTATATGTTTTTATACCAACGAATGGTTAAGTAGATTTGCGGTAAATTGAACAATCATTGGAACGTTTTGGCAAATAATATGGACAAAACTTATACAAAGACTCAAGTTTATTAATTTAAAAAATTTATTATTATTATTATTTACATTCTAGGATGTTGTGGAGCAGTTGTGGGGGAGGGGGAGAGGGGACAGGGGAGGGAGGATAGGGTGGGAGGAGGAGGAAGAGGGGTGTGGTCGAGTCCCGTGGCACCCCCCTCATTCTGGCAGGAGAGCCCTGGGCACTTCCAGTGGTGGCTTGGTGGTCACAAAGACTCAAGTTTAAAGAGACAGCTACTATGATGTATGACAAACAAAATTTAAATTTTTCCCAGTAGCTTAGTATGATGGATCAGAAACAACAGGATGTAATATGTAAAGTCTATTATTTAGCTTTCAAAAAATTAGTTGAATAGGTAGAGAAAAGCAGTTACGTAAAAAAAAGATCTGGAATATATAGTATGAATCAACGTGATGTGACTGCTGAAAAAGGTAACACAGTTTTGTGCTGGATTAACAGAAACATTGGGCCATAGCATGGAATGAGGTTGTTGTGTTGTGCCTGTGACATTGTAGACCACACGAGTGTTACTTTGACATTTGGGCACCACAGTGTAGGAGCAACATTATCAAACTAGTGTGTGCTTGGCAGAAATCATGACACACATTAAACAATGCTTGAAGAAACTAGGAGAGCTAGTTTTTGAAGATAGAAAGGACTGGAAATGGAGGCTCAGAGAGGTTAAGTAAATTGTCCAAGATGATTTCATTAGCTTATGGCAGATCCAGTTCTCTGCTCATAGTTCAGGGTTCTTTCTACTCATCACATTTTGTTCTTCCAGAAAGTAAAACCAATACTACCAGGTAGAAGTTATTAGGAAACAGATTTTGACTTTGCACAAGAGTTTTTAATAATTGGTATTGTCCTCTAATATAAGGAACTGCTTTGGGAAATAATGAGGATTTTGTTACTGGAGGAACGGAAATAGACACCATGTAACTTTGTTATTGGAGATATTGCATGTTTTAAGGGATAATTCTGAGCTGTGTCAGAAACTGAGCTGGATAACAAGTGAAGGACAATTAACCATATCCCTCCTTACATCTCTTGTTCTGATTAATTATTAATAATGCCTTCTTTCTCACCCAGGTTACCCCATTTTGGATGATAAATTATATGATTGCCTTTGTTTTAAGGTCTCTTCTAACGTTGTAAATCTGCTGAATGGGAATTATTTCCAACAGAAATTATATTGGTTTGCCGTCTAAGATCAAATCTTAGTGGCTATATATGGAGTCTTTGAGAGAATCACTTAAAATTTTTTTAAATGGAAAATTTTAAACACTTAACAAAAGTAATGAGCTGCTATGTACTTATCGGCCAACTTCACAATTATCAGCTCGTGGTCAATTATGTTTCATTCACCCTCCATCAACTTTTTCCCAGATAATTTCGAAGCAAATCCATAGTGTCATATCATATCACCCACAAATGTTCAGTATGTATCTTTATGAAGTAAGGCCTCTTTTTTAAAACATAACTTTAATATCATTGTCACACTTTAAGAAAATGAACATTAATTCTTAAATCTTTCATTACTAGTCAGTATTCAAATTTTCCTGGTTGATATATATATGCATACACGTACATATATACATATACAAACATACATATGTAAAATAAGTGTGTGTGTTTTACAATTCATTTGGATACTGATAGTGTGTACATTGCAATAGGTTGATATGTCATTTAGGTCTCTTATTTACATCTTGTTCCCCTCCACCTCTTTTTTCTTTCTTTCTTTTCCTCCTCTTCTTTTCTTGCTTTTCCTCATATTATTCTTCCTCCTGTTTTCATTTCCTCTCTTTTCTGCATTCTTTTTTTCCCCCTTCTTTTTCTTCTTTGTTTTCAATTTATTTGTGGAGAAACTGAACCATTTGTCCTATAGAATTTCCCACAGTCTGAATTTTGATGATTTCACCCCTGTGGTGTCATTTAACATGTTTCTTTGCTTCTGTATAGCCTGTATGAATTGGTAGTTTAACCTAGAGGCTTACTCAGGTTCACGTTTATATTTTTGGCAAGAATATTGGACAGGATAACATTTTTCCATTAGGAGGCATATAACATCTGGTTGTCTTTTGATGTGGCAGCCTTCAATGGACTTTGCTCAGGTCTGTTAATGTGTTGAGTTGCAAAATGGTGGCATTCTACTATCTCTTCTTCATTTATTAGCTGGAATACTTTCATAAAGAGAAGTTTTTCTTGATCAGTTATTTGGTAATCTTGCATATAATTCCTTTAGGAAGGATAGGATAAATGCTTGATTCTTTTCTTTATTTTCTGGTTTCAAAATAATGAGTAGGTTCCTTTGCATCTTCCAAAGATAACTATTCATTTTTTAAAATATCATTGACTCATGGGTTTAAAATCATTTGATGTATTCAGTCCATTACACTTATTATTGTTATTGATGCTTAAATTGACCCATCTTTGGCCAGTGGGAGCCTTTTCATAATTGCTCCTGAAGTCTTGTTGATATGACTCCCAAAGCCTTTGATTGTCTTCTTGCTTTCTGGCATGACCAGATGTTTCAGGCTCAACTTTTACTTTTTTTTACTGTGGGCCTCAGGCCAGCCTTTTCACTATTCCACCCCACCAGCTATAACTCTTGTAAGAAATTGCTGCACTTTGCATAAATGTCTGGTTATCTGTAGTGAGTTGCTGAGCCAAAATCTCCCAGGACTCAGGCTATGCCTTTGGGTTGATAAAGTTGGTAAGTCAGGCAGCTTTAATAGCTTAAACCGTTCTGCTTTTTTTTTTTTTTTTTCCTAGAAACCGTTCTGCTTTTTTTTTTTTTTCCTAGCTACACAGTAATTCTTTTAAAAAAACTTTTTATTATTATTATTATCATGTTCATTATTACAAATCGTGATTTTTTTCTTTATATCCTTTACCCAACCTGTCATTCCCCAAACCCTCTTTGTCCCTTTTCCTAGCTACACAGTAATTCTTTTAAAAAAACTTTTTATTATTATTATTATCATGTTCATTATTACAAGTCGTGATTTTTTTCTTTATATCCTTTACCCAACCTGTCATTCCCCAAACCCTCTTTGTCCCTCCCCCCCATCTCTAGTATCCTTAGGTTTATTCTCTCCTGTAAGTTCAACATATTGTTGTGGTCTTTTCTTTCCTTCCTTCCCCCCTTCCTCCCTTCCTGTTATGAGTGAGAACATGCAGTATTTCTCTTTCCTTGATGGGGTTATTTCACTTAACATAATTTTCTCCAGTCTCGTCCATGTTGCTGCAAACGGCAGAATTTCATTCTTTTTTATGGCTGAGTAGTATTCCATTGTGTATATAGACCACATTTTCCTTATCCAGTCCTCCATTGATGGACACTTAGGTTGGTTCCATACTTTGGCTATTGTAAATAGAGCTGCAGTGAACATGGGAATGTAGGTATCCCTTTGACATGATGATTTTCACTCCTT
This sequence comes from Galeopterus variegatus, assembly GCF_000696425.1. Classification (NCBI taxonomy): domain Eukaryota; kingdom Metazoa; phylum Chordata; class Mammalia; order Dermoptera; family Cynocephalidae; genus Galeopterus; species Galeopterus variegatus. The sequence goes on along the minus strand of NW_007726815.1, from coordinate 518,249 downwards.
TGGATATATACCCAGTAGTGGGATTGCTGGATTATATGGTAGTTCTATCTGTAGTTGTTTGAGGAACCTCCATACTGTTTCCCATAATGGCTGTGCTAGTTTACAGTCCCACCAACAGTGTAGAAGAGTTCCCCTTTCTCTGCATTCTCACCAGCATTTGTTATTTTTTGTCTTATTGATAATAGCCATTCTAACTGGGGTGAGATGATCTTTCAATGGTTTTGATTTGCATTTCTCTGATGGCTAGTGATGCTGAGCATTTTTTCATGTACCTGTTGGCCATTTGTTTTAAGTGGCTTTGTTTGTTCAGTCTTTGTTCCTTTGTTTGCCTTTGGACACAGGCATGCTGTCTTCCTTTATTAGTTGTGGGATAGAAAGAAATACTGAGTCCCTGTCTTATGGCACTGATCTTTAGTGGCCTACACTGAGTTCTGCCTTCTTGTGGGGTCATCATTGCATCATTGAAGGAGCAGAACTATCAGAGATGTGATTTGGGAAAATCACACAGGGCCATGGTCAGATATTAAACATTTTATTTCTTTGGGAGGAACATATATTACTTCATTGAACAGTCACACTTCCTGCCGTTTTTGGATCCAAAGTTCTATTTTGGATTCCTAAAACAGCAGACCCTGAGACAAGGATTTGGGTATATATAGTTTATTTGGGAGGTGATCCCTGGAAGCACAACAAGGCAAGAGAGACAAGGGAGGGAGAAAAGCCAAAAAAGGGGTGCATTTTAAGTAGGTTATCACTGTGGGAAGATGGGGTTAAATACTGCTCACAACCCCCTAGCTGTGTAGAACTCATCTCAATGTTGTCCCAAGGAGGGTAAGGAAGTTGCTTATATATCCACTCTTTTCCTTTGTTTTTGGTGTTGTTCACTTCCAGGCAATCCAGCCTTTTTATTTGCGCTGGCCAAGCTCCCTTCTAGGTCAGAGAATGTCCTTAGGCAGACAGATGCAATTACTTGAGCTAGATGGCCACTGGTTTATAGCAGTGGTTCTTTTTCAAACTGGGGATGGGTTGGGGAGGGGAAGATGGGGACCTTTTGGTAATCTCTGGAGACATTTTTGTTGTCACAACTGGGAGAGGGGAAGAGTACTACTACTGGCTGGCATCTAGTGGGTAGAGGCCAGGGATGCTACTCAACATACTACAGTTCATAGGGCAGCTCCTTACAACAAGAATTAGCCGGGTGCAAATGTCAATAGTGCCGCGGCTGAGAAACTCTGGTGTACGGGAATTCAGAGCTGCAGGTGACCTCTGGAGTGGGAAGACCAAGAAGATACCAACCAGCACCCATAAGAATTTCAATGCCATTATCATGCTCAAGAAATTTAACATTGATACAGGTTGAGCATCCCTAATCTGAAAATCCACAATCTGATTTTGGATTTTCAGATTAGGAATGCCCAACTAGTTAAGTATCTGCAAATATTACAAAATCTGAAAAAATCCGAAATCTGAAAAAATCCAAAATCTGAATCACTTCTGGGCCTAGGCATTTCAGGTAAGAGATACTCAACCTATATGTAGTTTATATTCATATTTCCCCAGTTGTCCTTAATGTCCTTTTAGCCCTCTCCATCTATGATCCAGTGAAAAATCATGTACTGTATTTACTGCTCACATCTCTTCAATTTTCTTTAATCTAGAATAGTTCTCTTACATTTTTTTTTCTTCTGTTGTTCATGGTATTAGTGGTTTTGAAGAGTTAAGGCCTGTTGTTTTATAGAGTGTCCCACAATTTGTTTTGTCTAGTTTTCTCTTCATGATTGTATTCAGGTTAAACCTTTTTAAGATTTCTAAATAGGTCGATGTTGTATCCTTCTCAGTGGAGTCATCACAGAGTCCATAATGTTGGTTTGTTCCTTTGTCGGTGCTGCTAAATTTGATCACTTGGTTAAATTAAGGTGATGTCTACCAGACTTTTTCATTTTAAAGTTTCTTTTTCTCTATTACAATTAATTAGTAAACCCTGGGGTTTTACTTTGAGACCGTATCCTCTTCTCCAACAATATTTTGCCTAATGGTTTTAGTATTCATTGGTGATCCTATCCTGAATCAATTATTTATAGTTATTTTTGTGTTTTATCTCAAACATCACATCTTCTAGATTGTTTTATTGGGAGCAGTATCTCTTAACTATTTTTCTGTCACTGACACTACTTAACATAGTGTATATGATTAATATTTTTTTTGAGGATTTAATGAATTAAAAATTAAAGTTATCTCTTTAGAAAATGGGAAAAAGTTTTCTTTTATCCTGCCAATTTAACCCAGATCTTTAGAGTCATATGCTCTTTTTCTTAAGCTTCCTAGAATAATTGATTACCTTATTTATTTTTTTTTACTATTCCTTCACATCTCAGGATTTTTTCCACAGTGTCTTCCAAATGGCAGTGTCTCTTTTTTCTCTGTAAATGCATACCTAGTTACTCTGTACATTTAAAACAACATTTTTATCCATCTTACTATGTTATGTAGTTTATAGAAAATGAAACGTAAATACATAATATTCCAGTAGCTACATTTAACTCAAGGGTGTGTATGTGTGTGATGTGTGTATATGTATGTGTAAAAAGCAAGTTTATTTGCTAAATTTTCCTTTATTTTTATTTTCCCATTTTTTTACTATTTCTTGACAGCGATTATTACGATTTGTTTTAAAATTGTATTTAATTCCTAACTACTTTTTAAAACTATACCAATCATAGAAAGGTTGAGAAAACTTTCTTTTTATAGTGTCAGAGTCATGGCAGTCATTAAAAAAGAATTGATAATAAATTGCAGTAATGAAACATTTTGTGAATATGCATTAGAAGATTACTAAGACTAAATTTTTCTGCAGTAGAATATTTATTGCTCAATAAGGTAATGCTAATTTATAGCATTTGGCTTAAAATATTGTTATTTTATGCACCAAAACAAGTATACAAAAATACAAGGTTAGGAGTTCATTTAAAACATATTATAACATCTGAAGATGGGACACTACACCCCATTCCTAATTAGTCTAAGTTTCTAAGAATCAACAACACAGCAGGTTACTTCCTACATAACAAACATGTAGCTTAATTTTCTGAAAACTATCTTATTATAAACCACTGAAAAATCTGGACATATTTAACCTGAAGAGAACACTAAAAGAAGATGTGATAGTCATCTGAAAATGATTTAGGGATTATCATGTAGAATAATGGCTAGGGTAGAACTAGCATTAATGGGTAAAACTCTTAGCAGACTGGGAATAGAAGGACATTCCCTCAACTTGAACCTGATAAAGGACATCTACAAAAAACATTCAGCTAACATCATATATGGTGATTGACTGACTGTTTTTTTTTTTCCTTTTTGTCTTTTTTTTGTGACCGGTAACGGGATCGCAACCCTCGGTGTCGCACCCGCACCGCGCTCAACCAGTGAGCGGACCGGTCTCTATATGGGATCTGAACCCTCGGCGGGAGCGCCACCACGCTCCCAAGCGCCGCACTCTACCGAGTGCACCACCGGGCCAGCCCTGACTGACTGTTTTTCTTCTAAGATTGAGAACTAGGCAAGGATGTACACTTTCACAGTACCTATATAACATTGTATTGGAAGTTGTAGGAAGGTAAGAAAAAGAAATAAAAAGCATAGGGATTTGAAAATAAGGAGGTAAAACTGCCCCTGTTTGCATGATTACATGATTGTCTATGTAGGAAATCCCAAGAAATTTACAAAAACTTCTAGAACTAATAAGTGTGCTTTCCAAGGTTGCAGGATACAAGGTCAACAGGAAAATCAATTATATTTATTTATACTAGCAATGAACAACTGGAAACAGAAAGTTAAAAAATAACACCAGTTACAACCCCCCCCCCCAAAAAAAAAGAAAAAGAAAAAGAAATACTTAGTTGTAAATCTAATAAGATATATTCAGGATCTATATGTAGGTGAAAGGAATTGAAGAAGACCTCAATAAATAAATGGAGAGATACATCGTATTCATGGACTGGAAGACTCAATATAGTTAAGCTGTCAATTTTCTCTAAATCAACATACAGTTTTAATGCAATTCCCATCAAAATCCTAGCAGGATTTGATAGATATTGACAAGATGATTTTAAAATTTATTTGGAAAGGCAAAAGAATTAGAATAGCCACAATAATTTTGAAAAAGAAAAACACAAATTAGAGGAATTACACTGATTAGTATTTTAAGGCTTACTCTCAAGGCAGTATGGTATTGGCAAAAGAATAAACACAGATCCAATGATAAAACCACATAAATGTGGTCAATGATTTTTCACAAAAATGCAAAAGCACTTCAATGAAAAAAGGAGTCTTTTAAAAAAATGGACATCAATATGTAAAAAGAAAAAAGGAGCCTTACCAATATTTTAAATCATTTACAAAAATTAATTCAAATGAATCACATTCTTAAATATAAAATTTCAAACCATTAACCTCTGAGAAGAAAACAGGAGGAATTGTTTGTGACTTGGGTTGGGCAATGAGTTCTTAGCTAAAACATCAAAAACACAATCCATAAAATAAAAAAGTTGATAAATTGGATTTCACCCAAATTAAAAATTTTTGCTCAGCTGAAGACACTTAAGAGAATGAGAGGACAAGACACAATAGGAGAGAGTAGCTGGAAATCATGTATCCAACAGAGGACAAATTCCAAGAATAAATAAAGAGCTCTCAAATGTCAACAAAAGAAAACAAATAGCAATAAATAAGGGGGGACTAGATCTGAACAGACACTCCACCAAAAAAGATATACAGATAGCAAATAAGCACATGAAAAGATGCTCAACTTCATTAGTCACTAGGGAAATGCAAATTAAAATCATAATGAGATGTCATGACACACCTATTAGAAGGACTAAAAACAACAACAATAATAACAACAAAAATTAACCACATCAAATGTTGGGGAGAGTGTGTAGCAATTGGGACTTTCATGCATCGCTGGTGTGAATATTAAATGGAATAGCCATTCAGGAAAAAACTTTGGCAGTTTGTTTTATGGTTAAAGACACTTTTCCATATGACTTAGAATTCATTCTTAAGTGTTTATCTAGAAGTGATTATTGTTTCTCTTGAAATGAAAGTTTGTATTTTCACAAAAACACAAATAGAATAGTTCTCTTACGTTTTTTAGATGTTAATAGCAACATTATTCATAACTATCAAAAACTGAAAATAACCCAAATGTCTTTCATTGGGTAGATGGATGAACAAACCATGGTATATTGGTACAATGGAATACTAGTTAATTATAGAAAGGAATAAGCTGTTGATACATGCAAACTATTTGGCTGCATCTCAAATGCCTTATGCTAAGTGAAAGTAGCCAGTTATACATAGTATACGATTCCATTTGTATGACATTCTAGAAAATGCAAAATTTAACAGAACAGATCAGAGATTGCCAGGGATGAATGATGGTGGGAAAGTTTAAATACAAAGGGATGGCATGAGGAAATTTTGGAGGGTGATAGAATTGTTCTGCATCCTAATTTTGCTGGTGTTTACACAAATCTGTGTATGTGATACAATTTATATGACTATACAAAAAAGTGAATTTTACATATGTAAGATTAAAAAATAATTAAAAATACAATTTTATCTTTTTTCTCATTTACTCTTTGAAGGTGGCCACTAAAAATTTTAAATTATGCATATGTCTTTCATTATTATTCCTATTGCACAGCACTGCTTCAGATATTAAAAAAGCAAAGAAGGATTAGATGTGGTCTGAAGTCTAGGGAGAGGGATATGGTAGAAGGAAGTCTTATAAGGAGAGGATGCAAACTTTAATGGCTTAGGGTTAGCTGCCCTCCCTTCCGTCCTTTCTTCTACAGATATTCTGCATTTTTTGAGAGCATAATTCATGCAGATTATGTCAACTCTCACTCATGATAATTCTTTATAATTTCTTTTCCTTGATATTGGAAAATTCTACCTCTCAAGATGAAAAGTGTGCTGTGGAGTGGAATCATTAAAAGTATCCTTGAATTTGGATGTAAAACAAATATATCATTGAGGCACTTGATAAGTTCCTTCATGATATCCCTGTGATGAATGTTCAGGCTCACATTATTATTAGGTAGATATTATTGTTTAAATAATTGCACACAAGAAGTACTGATTCATCGAACTATGGCTGCCATAAAGGGAGGTTTCCAGGAGCATGCCTCGCCAATCTGTTTATTACTTGAAGTTAGGAATGCCAACCCAAAATTGGAGTAGAATCTTAGAATGTTATGATGGGCTGTAAATAGGTAAATCTAACAAGATTGAAATCTAACAGAGATAAATTTAAAATCCTGAAATGGATTCTGAAATTTAGCTGCCCTGATTAAGAATGATAGATATGTAGCTTAGCAGTAGTACATGTATAAAAGTCCTGGGGCTTTTACTTGATAGGAGGCAAAATTACAAGTCATTGCTGATGGGGCTGCCAAAAAGAGATTTCAATTTGCAGTGATATTTGTCAATAGAATTTTAGTGTCTAAAATGGAGGCATGGATTTTCTTACTTGTTTTTGTGTTCTTTAGAGCACATCTGGAATCTTATGTTTTGTTCTGGATATAGTCCTCTAAGAGGGCTATGGACAAACTGGTACACATTCAGAGAGGAGAGATTTGGGGGATAAAAGAAGGTAAGACCAAGTCAGATGAGGAACAGTGAAAGAAACTGGGATATTTAGTCTGGCCAAGAGGTACCTCATGATGGGGTTGAAAGAGAGGTCACGAAAACTACCTTCAAATAATTGAAGGGCTATGATATTAAAGAGGGAAGTTAAACTTGTTTCACAAAGTCCTAAGAACCAGTGAATAGAATTTTCAGAGAGAGATTAAATTTCAGTGAGAAAACACTATCAGTGGGTTAGAGGTAACTCTTAGAAATGAGTCACCTCTCCAAAGTCTTTTGTAAAACTCTACTGCTTGAACTTACCTTTCTATTGAGAATCTCCTTCAAACTGGCATTTCCACAAGATCTGGTCTGACCATCACTTTCCATACTTGGAGTTTCAGTAAGTAATCATTTAATGCAGGAACCGATAAAATAGTTTTTCCATCAGTGGCAAAATTCTCGTTATTTACCACTTCAATTGTTTCTTGGAAACTATGTTTTCCTGGCTGTTATTGAAACTTTAAGATAGACAAAGTACCATGATAATATTTCACTGGTGAAGAATAAGGAAAGGAGGCTATGGACAGGCTGTGTTCCTTTTGTAATTGGGAAGTAGGACATTATATGGTCCACTTTGCAGATCTGGTGACTGGGTCTTCTTGAGATGGTGCTGATACCTTCTAAAAATGGTCAGCTGCAAGGCATCAGCATGTAAATAACTATCTTGCACCTGGAACTTCTGTGATTTCATGTATGTGCCATATTATGAGGCATTGTCAATGTGCACTTTGAGAGAAAGGGACTTTAATTCCATTGGTCTCACTATTATAGCCTGACAATTTTCAGGGAGTAATGAAAAATAAGTCTTGAAACTATCATTTTGTTAGGTGGTCATAACACTTCTAGACATTCCAGGTGTTTTGTTTCTTTCCTTTTTTTTTTCTTTAACCTTGCCTTATGTCACCTCTGATCCTATTTTTATTCCTTTGTTCTCCTGCCTACTCTTCCTTTTTACGAAAACTTGAAGTAAGCAGTATCCAAGTAATCTGTACTCTTTGTTGACATTATCTTCTCCAAGGTGAAATAAAGGAAATGTGTTGTTATTGCTCTTCTACATGATTTGTGTTGGTCTTTTCTCCACCATCTCCACCTTGAGGTCAGGTGCTATGTTTTCTACTTCCTGTATAACTCCCCAGGTGTCCAATATGTGCATCTGTGCATGGGGGTTTTTTAATAAATGTTCTTGACTGATTTATTGACTGTTCTTCATAGCAAGAAAACAATGCCACAGTTTATTTCAAAGAACCTATAGAGTACTCAGGCAAAGTGTTTGAAGAGTTCTTTGAGGTTGAAGGTAAGAATTTGAGAAACTTTGAAATGTAAGGGTGTGAGATTCTTAAAGATATTTTCTAATTCATTTCTTTGTTTTGAAAAAGACTCATATTTTTACTATATTCCCTCCTCCCCCAAAATATTGTTTCAGTTCAGGATCAGATAATTTGATACACATCATTTCTTTTTAAATTTTTTTCAACTTTATTACATACTCAAATACTTTCAGCTGCTATAAAAATTTTTGAAAATTCAACTAAAATTTAAAAATATAGCTTTAGCATTCCCCAATGCTGTCTTTGAAAGGACACATTTAAGAAACTTCCTGAAAAATCAAGATCTTCGCAAGTATTCAACTTATAAAAATATTGTTTACTTTTAAAAAAGGCTCATTGCAGAGTTCCTTTAAGTGGAGAACTCCCCAAGTTGCATTTTTAATATGATTTCATTTATAAAATACACAATCATTCAGTAAACAATTGGTGTTTAAGATCAGATTTCTTTAAAGTGGGACAAATTTTTGCATCAGATTGAAAAAATAACAGTTTTATCGAGATATAGTTTGAAAGGACACATTTAAGAAACTTCCTGAAAAATCAAGATCTTTGCAAGTATTCAACTTATAAAAATATTGTTTACTTTTAAAAAAGGCTCATTGCAGAGTTCCTATAAGTGGAGAACTCCCCAAGTTGCATTTTTAATATGATTTTATTTATAAAATACACAATCATTCAGTAAACAATTGGTGTTTAAGATCAGATTTCTTTAAAGTGGGACAAATTTTTGCATCAGATTGAAAAAATAACAGTTTTATCGAGATATAGTTTGAAAGGACACATTTAAGAAACTTCCTGAAAAATCAAGATCTTTGCAAGTATTCAACTTATAAA
>NW_007726815.1:497856-509162 GCF_000696425.1 Galeopterus variegatus | reverse complement strand
TTAAAGTGGGACAAATTTTTGCATCAGATTGAAAAAATAACAGTTTTATCGAGATATAGTTACATACCACACAATTCACCCTTTAAAGTATGCAATTCAGTGGTTTTTTAGTATAGTCACAAAGTTGTGCAACCATCAACACTAATTCCAGAACATTTTCATCACCACACACACACAAAAAAACCCTTGTACCAGTTAGCAGCCACTTCCCACTTCCCCCTTCCCCAATGCCTGGCAGCCATAATTTACTTTCTGTTTCTATGGATTTGCATTTTCTGGACATTTCATATAAATGGAGTCATATAATAATGATACAATAAATGACCTTTTGTGTCTGGCATTTTTTCACTTAGTGTAATGTTTTCAAGTTTCATCCACATTGTAGCATTGTATTGGTACTTCTTTTTTACGGCTGAATATTATTTCATTGTATGTGTATATCACACGTTTTCCGTTCATCAGTTGCCATGTTTTCACTTTTTGAATTCACTATTGTGAATAATTCTGCTATAGACATTCATGTGCAAGTTTTTGTCAGCACCACGCCCTCCCAAATGAGCTAACCAGCCATCCCCATATGGGATCCGAACCCGTGGCTTTGGTGTTTTCAGCACCACACTCTCCGACGTGCGCCACGGGCCGGCCCTTTCATGTGCAAGTTTTTGTGTGGATGTATGTTTTCAGTTCCCTTGGGTATATACCTAGGAGCAGAATCACAGGTCAAATGATAACTGAGTTTAACATTTTGAGGAAGTGCCAGATTGTTTTCAAAAGTGACTGCATGATTTTACATCTCCACCAGAAATGTATGTGTTCCAGTTTCTACACATCCTAACCAATACTTGTTGTTATTTGTCTTTTTGATTATAGCTATCCTAGTGGGTATGAAGTGGTATTTCATTGTGATTTTGTTTGCACTTCACTGATGACTAACGATGTTCAGCATTTTTTCATGTACTTATTGGCCATTTATGTATCTTCTTTGGAGAAATGTCTATTCAGAACCTTTGCCCGTTTTTAAATTGGGTCATTTGTCTTTATATTATTGAGTTGTAAGAGTTCTTTGTATATTCTGGGTACAAGTCCTTTATCATGCTTTATATATGCTTTGCCAAAATTCTGTGGATTGTCTTTTCATTTTATAGGTACAGTCTTTTGAAGCACAAGACTTTTGAATTTTGATGTAGTCCAATTTATCTACTTTTTCTTTTGTTGCTTGGTTTTAGTTTCATGTCTAAGAAACGGTTGTCTACTTTAAGGTTATGAAGATTTACTCTTTTGTTTTCCTTGAAGAATTTTATAGTTTTTGCTGTTAACACTTAGGTCTTTGGTCCACTTTGAGTTTAGTTTTGTATATGGTTGAGGTAGAGTAGGGGCCCAGCTTGATTCTTTTGCATGTGGCTGTTCAATTGTCCCAGCACCATTTGCTGAAAAGATGCTTTAAAATAAAACAAACAAACAAAACCCCCCCACAACTTTTAATTATGGTAAGATATGCACAACAAAATTTACCATTTTAAAGTGTATATTTCAGTAGTGTTAAGTACAGTCATGTTGTGTAGCCAATCTTAAGAACTATTTTTATCTTGCAAGATTAAAACTCTATACCCATTAAACAAAAACTCCCCATTTTTCCTTCTCCCTAGCTGCTGGCAACTACCATTCAATTCTCTGTCTCTGAATTTAACTACTTTAGGTACCTCATGTATGTGGAATCATAACAGTCTTTGTTTTATTTTATTAGTGTAATGTCTTCAAGCTTCCTCCATGTTGTAGCATATGTCAGAATTTTCTTCCTTTAAGGCTGAATAATATTCCATTCTATGTATAAATAGCATCACATTTTGTTTATCCATTCATCTGTTGGTGGATACTTGGGTTGCTTCTATTCTTTGGCTACTGTGAATCATGCTGCTGTGAATAAGAGGTGTGCAAATATTTCTTTGCAGCCTTCATTTTAATTATTTGTTGTGTGTACCCAGAAGTAGAATTGCTGGATCATGTGGTAATTCTATTTTTAGTTTTTTGAGGTATCGCTATATTGTTTCCCATAGTTACTGCATCATTTTACATTTTCACCAACACTGCATAAGGGTTCCAATTTCTCCACATCCTCATTTACACTTCTTATTTTCTGTTTTTTTTATTTTGATAGTAGCCATCCTAATAGGTATTAGGTGGTGAAGACCATTTCCCCCATTGAATTGTCTTAGCACCCTTGTCAAAAATCAGTTGACCATAAGTGTGAAGGTTTATTTGTGGACTCTGAATTCTATGCCATTGATCTGCATGTCTGTCCTTATGCCGGTACGACAGAGTCTTCATTACTACGGTTTTGTAATAACTTTTGAAATTGAGAAGTGTGAATCCTCCAATTTTGTTTTGTTTTTTTACAAGATTGCTTTGGCTATTTGGATTCCTTGCATTTCCATATGATTTTTAGGATTGGCTTTGCAATTTCTGCAAATAATCCAACTGGGATTTTGATAAGCATTGCATGGAATCTGTAGATCAACTTGGGTAGTATTGCCCTCTTAGCAATATTAAGTCTTCTGATGCACAAACATGAGATGTCTTTCCATTTATTTAAGCCTTCTTTAATTTCTTTCAACAGTGTTTTATAATCTTTAGTGTGTAAGTCTTTTACTTTTTTTGGTAAGTTTATTCCTAGGTATTTTGTTCTTTTCTATGCTATTATGAGTGGAACTTTTTTTTAATTGCGTTTTTGGATTGTTTGTTGCTAGTGTGCAGAAATACTATTGATTTTTGTACATTTATCTTGTGTCTTGCAATCTTGCTGAACCTGTGTATTAGTTCTCATAGTTTTTTTTTGTGTGTGTGTGTGGGTGCATTAAGATTTCCTACATGCAAGATCATGTCATCTGGCGATAAAGATAGTTTTATTTTTTCTTTCCAGTTTAAGTGCCTTTTGTCTCATTTCCTTGCCTAATTGCCTTGGCTAGAGCCTTTAGTACAAAGTTGAATAGAATCAGCATGAATGTATATCCTTGAATCAGATTTTTAATGTTTACTGGTTTGAAAATATTTATTACTGATAGTGCTCCTTTAAGAACTTCAAAATTTAGCTTTTTGTGCTCCTGTAGTAACAAAAGTAACAAAATTTCTTCTATTGGAATTTAGCATGTTATTTGTTTTTTGAACATCAGGCACAATAGATTCCAGCTTGGTTTTTTCCAAAACTTTGATGTCTCTGCTCTATAATTTTTTGAAGCTTTTTTTCTAAAAGTAACTAAAGTAAGCCACCTGTAAGACTTTTAAAAACACATCTTTAAACTATATGCCCTCTGAAGAATCATGCTTGCTGGATATATTAGAATAGAACGAGTAATCAGGACATTTATATTGTCACTAATAGTGCTGCTTTGCTGTGGCTTGGGTAAATGTAATAGATATAGTTGACAGTCTGAGATGATGATGGTGGGTAGAGTGAAGGAGAGGTGGTAGTTGTACTACTTTTGATAATTAGCTCTATACCCAACTTCTGAAGGGTTCATTTCCTTGCATAAGCTTATTCCATAAAGAAAGCCCCAGGAGTAACTATGCTATGCTTTATTCTTGACTGAAGATTTTCTTAGTACTTAGATATTCAATTCAGAGAATAGAATTTCTTTCTTTTATTGAATATTTCTTAATAGAGTCTATTTGGCTGACTTCGCCCTATCAGAAATATGAAATAATTATAAGAACTTGTCTATTCTCTGGATGCTTATGATATATGTAGGAAGATCAAGTACTGTATGTGTACTTACCTACATATACATACTTACACAGTATTGCTGTGTATTTGTGGTTCTGTGTGTATGTCTTATCTCCCTCACTAAATGTAAGTTCCTTGAAGATAAATATCTTTGTATTGACACAGTGTATATCACAGTGCCTCACATGTAGCTTGTGTTTATTATGATTTTTTAAATTAATAGAACAATAAAACGGTATGAGGTAGAACAATTAAATACTCAAGTATATGGCATAGCCAGTCAGTACTGTTGAATTTCAGAGATGACAATGATCGGTGTGTTCCAGATTTATTAGGGAAGGCTTCATGGAAGGGAAGGTAATTAAGTGGGCTCATAAAGGATGCCTAAGAACTGAGCAGAGGGAGAGAACATTTTAAGTGGTGTCTTAGTTTTGGAGGCATTGAGCAGATCATATTGACTGGAATAGAAGATTGGTATTGACTTAGAGAGAAGGGTGGATATATAAGTAGGTACATCCTATTTTGGAGGCCTTAAATACCAGTTTGAAAATTTTGCCCTTATGTAATTTGCCATTAGAGAATAATTGAAATTTTTTGATTTAGGAAGTTTTGGGGCAAAATAGTACTTTAAGAAGATTTACGTGGTGATAGTATGTATAATGGGCTGGAGGGCAACTGGTACTATGAGATCAGTTTAGAGGATATGATCATGATTGAATTCTTTTAGTCAATTAGCTCTTTAATAGCAACATTCTTTGTTTGATCTTTAATGCCTAGCATATTGCTTAGAGCAAAGTTCAAATGCTTATTCAGTGAATGAATGAATGTATGGACTAGGTGATCTGGGCCTGGATAGAGCTGTTAATAATAGGAAAAATCCACATGAGAGAAATTTTGGTGAAAAAATTTTAAAAACTTTTTTTCTAAGTGTATAAAGGGTATGTGTAGAGTCACAATGACACTAAAGTTTTGGCATGAGTTATTAAGGAATAGCAGTGCTATCCTTAGAAAACAGGGAGGTCAGCTAGGAGAAGAGGGGAGTAAGAGAAGGGACAGTCATGATCACGTTTTTAGACTTGCTGAGTTTGACTCTGAAATATGTAGTACATAGAGATTTAAGAGCTCAAATGAGAATCGAAGTCTGAATGTTTAAATTTGGATATCACTATGTAGATATTGTTGTTTGAACAGTAAAAATGATTGGATTGAAAGACTGTATTGTGTGCATGTTTGCAGATATTGTGTGCATGTTTGCAGATGTTGTGTGCATGTACACAAGTATACATACTCTTATACACTACAACTCAATATGTGTGTTAAATTGTCAACAAACTAATGTGCATGTTAGTATTAGCAGAAAGATGAGGACTGATTCTTGGTATGAACAAAGGAAAAAAAGGCAGCTAAAGAAGGAGACAGAAAAGAAACAGGTAGGAGAACTTACAACACAAATTTGCTAATGAGACTTTGTAATTTGTCTTTTGTTATAGAATACTACTAATAATAACAAAAGTATTTCTGTATCACTTGTTGAGTGTTTAGCATATGCAAATCACTGTGCTAAGCATGCTGTCTCTTTTTATCCTCACAACAAATCTGTGACGTCAGTACTATTAGATCCCCCTTTTACTGATGAAGAAACTGAAGTCTAAAGAAGTTAAGCCTTGCCCAAGATCACTTGATTTATTATTTCCTCATAAATAAGTAGGAAACCTTGTGGATATAAATTTAACTTTTTTAGCTCCAAGCCAGATAGATGTTCTTTCTGTTATACCAAAGGTATGTTTAATTTCTGCAAGGCAATGATTATGTCTATGCAGAATCAGTGTTCAGTAAGGTGTATTAATTAGCAGGCAGTGATTGGATGGTAATGTTTCCTATAGAAATTATCAACATACTCTTTGGATGTGGCTGCTTCTACTTTTCTATTTGGGTATTTATATTCATAGTGTATTAGGAGATAAAACATTTTTGGTTGCTTGTTGTGAATGTTAATTTAAAAGAGGATATCAGGGGCTGGCCTGGTGGCGCACTGCGCTAGTGCGCCGCTTGCGAAGCGCGGCGGCGCTCCCGCCGAGGGTTCGGATCCCACATACAGACCGGTTCCTGCTCACTGGCTGAGCGAGGCGCGGGGGCAGCACCAGGGGTTGCGATTCCGTTGCCGGTCCCGGTCCGGTACGGGGGCGACACTGAGGGTTGCGATCCATTGCCGGACACGGAAAAAGACAAAAAAAAAAAAAAAAAAAAAAGATGATATCAGTTCTTTTATTTGAAGAATTAATTTAGAAAGTAATTTTCAATTTTTTCTTAAATTAATATAAATTTCTTTTAGAAGTTTTTCTGGTGCATTCTTTAGAACATTCATCCATTAGCAAGGAAGTAAGAAGAGCCTGCCATTTTCTTTTATTTCAGGGGATATCATTTTCAATGCCCAATACCCAGAGCTGCCCCCCGATTTTATCTTTGGAGAGGATGCTGAGTTCCTGCCAGACCCCTCAGCCCTGCAGGTGAGTACTGCAGACCCGCTTAGGAAAACAAAGTTGACTTTTGATGTTGCTTAACAGATAAATTTGTCAAATGTGAATTTTTTTCTACCCCTCTTTCTCTGTTCTGTGAAATAAGTGCAATTCTTTATTTGCCAAAATAGTTGAATAAGGGATTTTTTTCATTGCAGTTTTACTTTGAGGCTATTTTGAGTTAATGAAAGTCTCTAGCTTAGCAGCTGAAATATTTTTACTTCAATTTAAAGAGACATGTTGAAAACATTTTCTTTGTTTCAACTTAATATTTCATGCCTGCACTTGATTTTCTAATATTTACTAACACTTCATCACAGTGCGTGTTAGGAGAGTGTTTCTTGGCACTTCAAGAGGCATTTTTTTGTATGGAAGCGAAAGTGGCAAATTTGGATTTGTATCTACATTATCTCAGTGTTATTATCAGAAGAAGTAAAGACCAGATTAAGTGTTCTTTATTAGGTAAAACCAAAAACTTTGTAGTTGAAATAAAATGTTTTTGGAATTAGTGCAGAAATGTTCACTAGTATGGAAAATGGTATATTTGTCAAAGCACATGTAGTTTATATAAAAGTTGTGTTTTGCATAGCTGATGGAGAAAAACATGTGTCATTTTGTTAAATGGTTCTGACCAGACAAAATGTCTCTTTCCCTTCTCAAATTCAAGTTTGCCATGTTGCCTATACTATAAGGGGTTTTATTGTTTTTCAAAACTATGTTCTTAGTTTTGTTTCTGGACATTTTCTTTGTCTCATTACAAGTAATGAAAAATTTTGATGATTTACTTTGAAATCTTGCCTCCTCCTTTTTAAAGGGGAAGTATTAAATGGGAAGTATTAAATGTGAGGTATTAACTCAAACCTAAAGAATTATTTTAAATTTTAGAACACAGCTCTAAAATTACTGTTGGCAAGAGTTGGGTGTGTTTCTTGTAAAGTTTTAATAATTGCACATAAGCTGTTATTTTATTTTATTTTTTTGTCCTTTTTGAGACCGGCCGCACTGCGCTCAGCCAGTGAGTGCACAGTGCACGGCCATCCCTATATAGGATCCGAACCAGCGGCAGGAGCGCCGCTGCGCTCCCAGCGCTGCACTCTCCCGAGTGCGCCACGGGCTCGTGTTATTTTATTTTTAAAAAATGTTAAGTTAAATGGCCCCTTTAGATGCTATGTGTTACATATTCACCCTGTGTTAAAGTTGGGGGGCTTGGGCCGGCCCGGTGGCGCACTCGGTAGAGTGCGGCGCTCCCACCGAGGGCTCGGATCCCATATAGAGACCGGTCCACTCACTGGTTGAGCGCGGTGCGGGCGTGACGCCGAGGGTTGTGATCCTGTTACTGGTCACGACAAAAAAGACAAAAAGGAAAAAAAAAAAGTTGGGGGGCTTACCTGGGGAAAATGAGGGAGAGTTGTCACTACTGACTTCTGCTGTATTAAATCTGCCCTGTGAAGGGTTAACATGTGCTAGCTGCCAAAGGTGTATTACAGACTAACTGTCCCAGGAATTAAGAAAATGGTCAGAAAAAGCTTTGTAGGGGAGGTGAGACTTGTATGAGGGTACTTTGAAAAGTTACTGGAAAAATAGAATTAAAAAATAATACAAATCTTTTCATGAACTTTCTGAAGTACCCTTATACTCATTCTTGAATAATGGAATAAAAGTGGTAAGTATGGCAGAAAGTATTTCAGGAGGAGGAATGTCATAAGCAAATATGAAGAAGCTATAACTTGTATATTTCAGAAGAAGGTAGTGCAGTTTTGCTGAAATGTACGTTAACATAAAGAAAGAGTAGAAAAGATTAGAAAGATAAATTGGGAAAAGATAGTGGTATGCATTGAATGCTGGACTAAGATTCATTGAAGGAAATGATAAAGGGAGAATCATTTAACGGCAATGTGGTCAATAAAACGGATTAAAGAGAGATTGAAGACCAGAACTGAGGATGGTTGTAAAAATCCAAGGGTAGGGAGAAGGGGCTTTGAGCTAGGATGATGCAAGAGGGAACAGCATGATGGAAAGGATAAGAAAGATGTGTTTACAACTTTTTGTTCTGGAATTGCCTTATAAAATTATATCACATATCTTCAATATTGCAAGTATTAAAAGAGTATAGAATTTTTTTTTTTTTTTTTTTTTTGTCTTTTGTCTTTTTCCGTGTCCGGCAACGGATCGCAACCCTCAGTGTTGCCCCCGTACTGGACCGGGGACCGGCAACGGGATTGCAACCCTCGGTGTTGCTCCCGTGCCTCGCTCAGCCAGTGAGCGGGAACCGGTCTGTATGTGGGATCCGAACCCTCGGACGGGAGCGCCGCCGCGCTTCCCAAGCGGCGCACTATCCAGTGTGCCACCGGGCCGGCCCCTAAAAGAGTATAGAATTTTAAAGCTAGAAAGGACCTTAAGATTCATCTTATTCTGTTTTTCTATTTCATGCGCCGCCGCGCTTCCCAAGCGGCGCACTATCCAGTGCGCCACCGGGCCGGCCCCTAAAAGAGTATAGAATTTTAAAGCTAGAAAGGACCTTAAGATTCATCTTATTCTGTTTTTCTATTTCATTGTTGAAGAAATTGACCTAGATTTGTGCAATTCTGTGTCAGAGCTGATATTATTATAACTCTACTGTTTTGATGTTTAGTCCCTGACTGAAGTTATCCCAAATGTTTTTGAGAAATTAGCTGAAAAAGAACAGCCAAAAAATCAAAGCACTAGATCTAAGAGAAAGGTTGCAAATCTAGGGGACACCTTCTCTTTAGTGATAGTTAATCTAAGGCCTCAGGTAGGGTACCCAGGGCTTCTTCATACACCAATGGGCTGGACAAACTCAGATAAGCAACCAAAGATTATCAACTCAAATAATCACCCTCAACTAGCTGCGTGATGTCTAAATAGCCCCGGAGGTTGCAATTGATGTTCATTGTCATCTGGTTAAAACACTGGGACAGGATAAACTACAAGGCCTGATCCCGAACATTTCTCTGAGCACAGCTTGTCTCGGAAGGACTTTTCACTCAACTGTTAACAGGCTATTGTATAGTTCTTGGATTTTGTTCAGACTTTCCTCCCTCCCCCTGCGGGTCCCCCCCCCCTCGCCTTCTTGAAGGGCTGAGATCTCAGACACTAGTAACCTGACTAGTCCACATATGGTTCTGAATGAAGGGGGATTACATATTTCTTCACTCATGGACTGGAAAACAGAATGCCTAGACTTCTCAGATTTTTCCACTGAAGTGCTAATTGCAAAAGGGAATGAATATGTACCCTTAGAATCTGGGAATGTAGTCTGTGTAGTTTCTGTGGCAAATATGGAATTTCTTTGAAATTTCTGGATTTTAACAATTCATGGAAATTTTGCATTTGACTCTATAACATATACCTGCATTTTTAAATGTAAAAATAAATTATAAATATTTGAGCAAAAAAATTTTGGGAATATATGTAATCTTTTATTTATTCAATTTATTTAAACCTATTCCTTTACAAAAAAAGATTTTAAGTAGCTTAAGTAAAGGGCACACATAAAGTTAGTAGAAAACATGAGGTTCTCTATCAGATGAAGCTACCTCTTTCTAAACTCAGACTCTTCATTTGGGGAGGTGAGTTCTATTAAGGAACTGATATTTTCAGATGAATGGAAAATACTAGATAGGCACCAGCTCTAGAGATAGATATCTCATAGATACCAGAGAATCATAAAACTGTGGAATTAGGACCTTAGCAGTCCAGTGGGTCTCAATTCTGGATATACATTAAAATAACATGGGAAGCCTGTTGAAATACAGATTCCTGGACCCCACTGGATCTTCTGAATTAGATGCTTTGGGGAACCCAAGAACTGTTAACTTCTCTGGGCTATTTTTATGTATTAGTGTGTGAAGTGTTGTTGGAACCACTGACTAGATCTATCTTTTATAGTAACATCTCCAACAGAATTCCATTTGCCTTTACTTAATATTACTTCCAGTGAGGTATCATTTTTCATTTTAGGGATAACTCCAATTTTTAAAAAATAACAGTTTTATTGAGCCATAATTTATATGTCATGCAATTCACCTACTTAAAATGTATAATTCAATGGTTTTTAGTATATTCACAGAATTGTGCAACTATCACCACAAATTTAGGACATTGTTATCACCCCAAAAATAAACCCTAAGGCCATTAGCAGTTACTTCCCTATTCTCCCCACCTCTACCCATGCCTACCCTAGACAACAACTAATCTGCATTCTTTCTCTATGGACTTGCCTGTTGTGGACATTTCATGTAAATGGAATTATATAATATGTGGTTCTTTGTGACTGACTTCTTTCACTTAGCATAATGTTTTCAATGTAGTGTGTATCACTATTTCTTTCTTTCCCTTTTTTTTTTTGCCAAATAATATTCCATTGTATGCATATACCAGGTTTTATTTATCCATTTGTCAGTTGATGGACATTTGGTTTGTTTCCATGTTTTGGCTATTATAATTACTGCTGTTGTATGGACATATTTTTATTTCTCTTGGCTATATCCCTATGAGTAAAATTGCAAGGTCAAATGGTAACTCCGTGTTTAACTTTTTGAGGAAGTCCCAGACAGTTTTCAAAAGTAGCTTTACCATTTCACATCCCCAGAAGTGTATGAGTGTTCCAGTTGCTCCACCTCTTCACCAACACTTGTTATTATACGTATTTTCGATTATAGCCATCCTAGTGGATATGAAGTAGTATCTCATTATGTTTTAGTTTTTGCTTCCCTGATAATTAATGATGTTGAGCATTTTTTCATGTGCTTATGGCCATTTGTATATCTTCTTTGGCAAAATGTCTATTCAGACCCTTTGCTGATTTTTAAATTGGGTCATTTGTCTTTATATTATTGAGTTTTAAGAGTATATACTCTAGGTACAAGTCCTTTATCAGATATATGAATTGTCAGATTTTCTCCCATTCTGCGGATTGTCTTTTCGCTTTCTAGGTAGTTTCCTTTAGAAGATAAAAGTTTTGGGCCGGCCTGGTGGCGCACTGCTACAGTGCGCCGCTTGGGAAGTGCGGCGGCGCTCCCGCCGAGGGTTCGTATCCACCATACACACCG
>NW_007726815.1:488051-497494 GCF_000696425.1 Galeopterus variegatus | reverse complement strand
GAGGCGCGGGAGCAACACCGAGGGTTGCAATCCCGTTGCTGGTCCTGGTCCGGTACGGGGGCGACACTGAGGGTTGCGATCCGTTGCCAGACACGGAAAAAGACAAAAAGGAAAAAAAAAAAAAAAGCAGATAAAAGTTTTGAATTTTGATGAAGTCCACTTTATCTATTTTCTCTTTTATATCTTGTGCTTTTGGTTTTATATCTGAGAAACTGTTGCCTAACTCAAGGTTATGAAGATTTACTCTTATGTTTTCCTCGAAGAATTTCATAGTTTTTCTGTTACATTTAGGTCTTTGATGATTGAGGTTGGAGCCCCACTACATTGTCTCTCACAAGTGGATTTTCAGATGTTCCAGTACAATTTATTAGAAAGACTATTTTTTCCTCATTGAATTGTCTTGGCAGTCTTGTATAAACTCAATTGATTATGAATATGAGGGTTTATTTCTGGACCCTCTATTTTATTCCATTCTTGTATGTGTCTGTACTGATACTAGAACCACACATCTTGATTGCTGTGATTTTGTAATAAGTTTTAAAATTGGGAAATGTGATTTCTCTAACTTTGTTCTTTTCTTTCAAGATTGTTTTGACTATTATGCGTTTCTTGCATTTCCATATGAATTTTAAGATCAGGCTGTCAATTTCTGCAAACAATTCGGTTGGGATTTTGATAAGGATTGTGTTGAATCTGTAGATCAACATAGAGATTATTGCTATTTTAGCAATATTGTCTTCTAAACCAGGAACATGACATGTCTTTCCATTTATTTAAGCCTTCTTTAATGTTTTTAAGCAATGTTTTGTAAGGTTTAGAGTATAAATTTTGCATTTCTTTTGTTACATTTATTCCTGTTTGTTATTTTTTGATGCTATTGTAAATGGAATTTTTTAAAATTTCATTTTCAGTTTTACATTGTTGCTGTATAGAAATACAATTGGTTCTTGTATCCTGCAACCTTACAGCTCTAACTTTTAATGTAAGATTTTTTTTTCTCCTGAACAAAAATCACTTTATAGACTTATGTTCTCTATCTTTTTCTGCTTTTTTGAGATAAATCAATTTGTTGAGGAAGCTGGATTATCATGTATTTTTATATTGAGATGTGATTATAAAATAGTGACATTGCTTTTCTCTTGAGTTCATAAATTGAGCTAAGTGCATTTCCCGAGATAGAAATGGAAGCAGCATTGCAATAAGTATTTCTGGGAGCTACTTTTAAGGTCAGCACTCCTAAATTTTAGTAGATTAGTTAAAAATTTGTTTTATTGCTTTACAATCTATATGCTAATAATTCATTCATAAAATCATTGATTCAGCATTAATTGGACATTGTGACCTAGGGCCCTAGTCAATGGAGCTTTGCTCTAGGTGTGTTCCTGAGATAAGACCTGAGCTCTGTCCTAGATGTGGCTAGTAGGGGAGACAGACACACACCTTTATTTAATAGTTGTGAGCAGATCATGCAAATACAGCATAGTACATACATAGCAGAGGCCTTCTTGTTCTTCCTCTGACATTCTAAGCACACTTCCACCTTAGGACCTTTTCATTTGCTCTTCCTCATTTTCATTCATTCTGCCTGGACTTCTTTCCCGCTTATCTAAATGGTTGCTCCCTCCTTTATTCAAATGTCATTATATCAGAGAGGTCTTTCCTGACATCTCTGTACAAAATAGTGACACCCTCCCCAGTACTCTTGTATCTTCTTCACCATGCTCTATTTTTTTTCATAGTACTTATCACCATTTGATAATTTTTGGTTGCTTATTTGTTTGGTGTGTGACTCTGCTATGGTGACCAACAGCCCTAATTTGCCCAGAACTGAGGGCTTTTCTGGGATGTTCATTGTTGAAGTGACAACTATCCTAGGCAGACTGGGATAGTGGGCTGCCCTTGTCTCTTCACTGGAATGGAAGCTTCAGGAGAGAATGGACTTGGTTTTGTTCACTGCTTTATCCTATTAATTAGAAGAGTGCCAGTGTGTAGAGGTGCACAATACAGGTTTGTTGGATGAACAGGCTTCCTATAAGGTTCTACAGTACTTAAGGGACTTGCTGGTTTCCAAGACTAGAAAATATGCTTTAGATTAAAATTTCAAAATAGTAGGAAAAAAATTAGTTTTAGAGAAGTTTGGGACATAAAAGTCAGTTAGCAGACCTCCGAAGCAGTGATTTTCAGCCTCTGTTTTGCAATATCCTCTGGTATATTTGGCTACCTCAGAGATTATTATGAAATTCTTTCCCCCCAAAGTAATAATGATAATTCACTTTAATTTAAAATAAAGTTGCATAAAGGAGGAAGGGTGGATCATAAATTTAAATGAGAAGAGCATGTTGCAATTATAGTAAGATTGGAAACCACTGCTATCTGACTTAGTGGCTTGAAAAAGGAGAGGGCGATTAAGTGCTTGGGACAAGCATCTTCGGTGTAGTGAAACTAATGCTACTGCAGTTACTACCCACTGGGTGTATGAGTCCATCCTTGACTATTCTGCTTGCATGGTGTATTAATTAGGGTTCTCCAGAGAGACAGAATCAATAGGATATGTTATAATTATATGAGAGGGATTTATTAGGGGTATTAGCTCACGCGATTATGAAGAAAAGTCCCATGATAGGCCATCTATAAACTGGATGCTGATAGCATGGCTCAGTCCAAGTTCAAAGGCCTCAAACAGGGAAGCCGACGGTGTCCTTGTTGTAAGTCCTGGAACCCAAAAGCTGAAGAGTCTCGAGCTCTTCCAAAGGCCTCAAACAGGGAAGCTGATGTTGTCCTTGGTGTAAGTCCTGGAACCCAAAAGCTGAAGAGTCTTGAGCTCTGATGTCCACAGACAGGAGAGAAGAGTGTATCCCAGCTCCAGTAGATCAAGAGAAAGCTTCACCTCTTTCCTCTGTCTTTTGTTCTCTCCAGATACCCAGTGGATTGGATGGTTTCCATCCACATTGAGGGTGGGTTTTTCCCACCCAGTCCACTCAGACTCTCATACTAATCTCTGCTGGAAACACCCTTACAGACACACCTAAAAAGATAGCTTTACCAGGTTTCTCAGCATCCCTTCACCTAAGCAAGTTGACACCTAGAATTAACCTTCACAAGTCCACCCCTGGTCAACTTTGGTGTCCATACTATCTCCTTAAATCACACTTAATTTTCTTTTTCTTTTTTTTTTGTCTTTTTGTCTTTTTCCGTGTCCGGCAACGGATCGCAACCCTCAGTGTTGCCCCCGTACCGGACCGGGGACCGGCAACGGGATTGCAACCCTCGGTGTTTCTCCCGCGCCTTGCTCAGCCAGTGAGCGGGAACCGGTCTGCATGTGGGATCCGAACCCTCGGGCGGGAGCGCCGCCGCGCTTCCCAAGCGGCGCACTATCCAGTGTGCCACCGGGCCGGCCCACACTTAATTTTCAAATGGTACAATAACATGATAGTTTTGCCTGACATGATACACTATCCTGCATACAACCGGAAATGCATTAATCCCTTTCCAAGAAGAAAAAGTAAAATCCTTAGATGATATTTACCCTTCTCCCAATATCCCATAACTTAAAATTGCAAATACTATGAGGTAAGGTTAACAATTTTTAAATGCTGGTATAAAGTCAGTAAGTCTTGTGGTACATGATAGAGAACAAGAGGAGCAAAAGCAAAGATAACTGCTTAATATGTGTACAGTATATATACATAGAGACATATTCTTAACACAACAGGGAGAACAATTATAATCCTCGTTTCTGTAACTGGTCACGTGGTCGAAGCTGGTATTTATAACTACCTCCTTCTACTACCCATTCTGTATTCCCTTTGCCTTCAGCAAGCACCTCAGCTGGTCATGGTTCTTTACCTGGTAGAGTGACCCTAACCTTCATCCCTGAAGAGTCTGGGCCATTTGTAGTCTTGCTTGGATTTGGTTGTTGTAATTTTCCATTGACCTAAATCACAGGGCGTGGTAGTACTAAGAGACGTCTTAAGGGATCTCCTGTATTCCAGATATAATCTTCCTTACCTCCATTGTGAAGTAGTAGTCCAACTTCCCCTTGGTGGTCTGGGTCAGTCACCCAGCCAACACTATAACTCCTTTCTTAGCCTGTTGACTCAGAGGCATTAGGAGCCCAAAGTGGCCAGGTGGCAGCCTTAACTTCCAGTTCAGTGGGATCATTTTTGTATCTCCTGATGGAAGCATTCCTCCGTCTGGAACCAAGACCTCTAGGCCAGCAAAGCATAAAGTTGCAGGGACAGGAAGCAAAAATTTTGCTAATGGGTCCCTAGGGGTAATGGGGAGTGGTGCCACTTCCATTTCCACCCCTTGATTCCTGGACCCATTAATCCTGGCTATGGGAGAGACTACCATATATTGGGTGCTGATTTAGAGCATATACACCCTGCTGGAGAACTTTGCCCTAGCCCTGCAAGGTTTTGTCACCTAGTTGATGCTGTAACTGTGACTTCAAAAGGCCATTCCACCATTCTATCAGACTGGCTGCTTCAGGATGATGGGGAACATGGAAAGACCAGTGAATTCCATGAGCATGAGCCCATTGCTGCACTTCTTTAGCTGTGAAGTGATTTCCTTGGTCAGAAGCAATGCTGTGTGGAATGCCATGATGGTGAATAAGGCATTCTGTGAGTCCACAGATAGTAGTTTTAGCTAAAGCCTTTCGTGCTGGGAAAGCAAATCCATATCCCAAGTATGTTTCTATTCCAGTAAGGACAAAATGCTGTCCCTTCCATGATGGAAGCAGTCCAGTGTAATCAACCTGCTACCAGGTGTCTGGCTGATCACCCCAGGGAATGGTGTCATATTGGGGGCTCAGTGTTGGTCTGTGTTGCTGGCAGATTGGATGCTCAGCGGTTGCCGTAGCCAGATCGGCCTTGGTGTGCAGAAGTCCATGTTGCTGAGCCCATGTGTAATCTCCATTCCTGCTACCACAGCCACTTTGCTTATGAGCCCACAGGGTGATAACAGGTGGCTGGAGAAAGAGGCTGACTAGTATCCACAGAATGAGTCATCCTATCCACCTGATTATTAAAGTCCTCCTCTACTGAGGTCACCTTTTGATGGGCATTCACATGGGAAACAAATATCTTCATATCCTTTGCCCACTCAGAGAGATCTATCTTCATATCTCTTTCCTAAATTTCCTTCTCACCAATTTTTCAATCACATTCCTTCTAAGTCCCTGAACATCGGCCAAACCATTGGCTACAGCCCACGAATCAGTATATAATCGTACATCTGGCCTTTTCTCCTTCCAAGCACAGTGCACAGCCAGGTGCACTGCCCAAAGTTCTGCCCATTGAGAAGATTTTCCCTCACCACTATTCCTCAGGGATGTCCCAGAAAGGGGCTGTAGCTCTGCAGCTGTCCACTTTCAGGTGGTGCCTACATATCATGCAGAACCATCTGTAAACCAGGCTGTAGCCTTGTCTTTATCTGTCAACTGATCATAGTGAACTCCCCATGAGGCCATAAGTGCAGGCTGGAAAAGAAAAGGCAGCGTAGCAGGAGTAGGAACCATGGGCATTTGGGCCACTTCTTCATGTAACTTACTTGTGCCTTGAGGACCTGCTTGGGCCCGATCACCTATATACCATTCCATACATATTCATTATTTTGTTGCTATACCAGAATACCTGAGACTGGGTGATTTATAAAGAAAAACGAAATTTACTGCTTACAGTTTCTGAGGCTGGGAAGTCCAAAGTCCATCTGTTGGTGGCGACAGTGACCCAGGGGTCTCATATTGCAAGGTGGTGGAAGCAGAGAGAGCACAGAGAGAAAAACAGACTCTCTTCTTCTTTTAAAGCCCTCAGAACCACGCCCCTGACCACCATTTTTAATCCATTTACTACTGCATGGTCCTACAATCCAATCACCTCTTTAAGATTCCATTTTTCAATTATCATAATAGGATTTCCCACCCTCTTAACAGTCACAGTGTTAAGTTTCGAATACATAAAACTTATGGGACACAACTCAAGTTTCAGTGAGTTTGAGGGGACATAATTCAATCCACTACTCATGGAATAGAAGTATACTAACACTTTGTCACTTTTCCTCCTTTGCTCTTCACTGTGCTGCTTTATAGAAAGACACCTTTTGAATGTGTCTTTGCAAAATAGTTTTCATCCCCTATGTACATGAGATGTATGCTAAGAATGCATTAAGCTGAAATGGATTGTGTGCCACATGTTAAAAAATGCCTTCCAGGGCCGGCCCGGTGGCGCACTGCTACAGTGCGCCGCTTGGGAGCGCAGCGGCGCTCCCGCCAAGGGTTCGGATACCACATACAGACCGGTTCCCGCTCACTGGCTGAGTGAGGTGCGGGCGCAGCACCGAGGGTTGCGATCCCATTACCAGTCAGTAAAAAAGACAAAAAGGAAAAAAAAAATGCCTTCCAGATATGTGGTGCTCCTATTCCTAGACTTCCAAGTGCCCTGGTCTACAACCTATTTTAAAATAGAATGCTCTCTTATTTTTCAAGTCTCTGTTTAATGCCTCATTTGAGACCTATAAAAGACTCATCTTTAGCCCTTAAAATGGACATAGTGCCCAAGGCAGATAAGTAAGCAGAATTGCAGCACAGGGCAGTAAGTATAGGGATAGAGGTATATGCACAGGATAGTGTGGGAACATAGAGAGGAGTACTTTACCAGATCCATGTATGTATGTTAAGTGTCAGGGACTTAGAAACATTCTTTGATTATTTATAAATAATATATGTTTTATGTAACTATTATTTATGAATAACATACATACAGAAGAGTGTACAATTGTAAGTGTATAGCATGGTGAATTTCCAGAAAGTAAAAAATGTAACTAGCATCTAGATCAAGAAACACAACATTTCAAGCATCCAGAAGCCCCATTCATGTCCCTTTTCATCACTATGACCACCTTGCCTAAGAGTAAACACTATGCTGATTTTATATTACTATTATCAATTTTGCCTCTTTTTTTTTTTTTTTAAATACAAATGGAGTCAAACAGTATGTGCTTGTGTGTCTGGCTTCTTTCACTCAACCTTTATTTGTGAGCTTCACCCAAGTAGGTTTTTTAGTTGTTGGTATTCATGCTCATTGCCGATAAGTATTCCATTATATGAGCAAATCACAGTTTATTTATTCTATTGATCGACATTTGGGTTATTTTCAGTTTTTTTTGTTGTAAATGGTGCTATTGTGAACATTCTTGTACATGTCTTGGTGAATATATGTATGCATTCCTGACGGGTATATATTGAAGGGTGGACTTGCTGGGTCACATGGTAGAGATACTAAGTCAGTTTGAGGTCTCTCAGCTTTACTAGTTTATCAGTCAGAGTCTAGTCTGGGGACAGAAACCATACCAGTAATTTGGACAAGGAAAATTTTACATACACAATAATTAATTAAAGGAGTGAAAGAGAACTCTAAAGAATGCAGGACTAGCAGCTGTAGAAAGCAGCTACTGTAGGGCTAAGGGAGACGACCCACAAAGGAACAAACTTTGAAGACCTTTCCTCCATTCCCTTACCCCCCTCAACCCCAGCTGAGATTCCCACCTCCTGTTGGAAAGGTTGTGACTGCAGCCTACTAGAAGGTGGAAATATTCATCTGGTGCTGGTCGGCCGGGACTGGTGAGCAGTAATTGGCTGGGTGTGCTGAAAATAGGCTGGAGGGTGAACACTACTAGGTTCCTGCATGCCTCTGGCAGCTGCCTCATGGGAGCAAGAAGAAAAGTACACCAGAAGCAGGATGAGAAGCACCTCCCTCTGCTGCACTGTGCACTGTCCTCCATCACTCTCTGTTGACAAGCTGAACATTGCAGCAGCTGGCAAAGGAAAAATGTTTGTAGGGTCTAGCCCCAGTTTTATAAACAGAGCAAAGAAGCATAGATTTAGGAGATGAAAGGGAATGAACAAATAAGTAACATAGCTAGATAATGCCACACTTATTTCCAGTTTACTCTTTTCTGCTGTTAAATAGATGTAATGAGTTCTCAATTTTAGGTAATAAAAAATTCTTCAGTTCTACAATTCTATTTGATTCTTTTCTACAAATTCCAGTTCTCTGGTGAATTTTTAAAATCCTTTTATCTGTATTCTACATAGTTTTCTTCATTTTATTGCACATGTTAATCATTAATTTTCAAGTCCTTGTGAGCTAATTCTATTATTTGGAATATCCTTGGATGTATTTCTTTTGCTTGCTTTTTCCCTTGGTTACCAATCACATGGTTCTGTATTTGGTGTTTCTAGTAGTTTTGAGAGAATGTCAGATATTCCAGTTAAAAAACTATAGAGGCTCCAGATGATGCTGTCTTCTTCCAGAGAGAAGGTTAATTTCCCCCTCTGATGGCCAGATAGGCTGATCTGATAAGATGATCATCTTAATCCAGTCAGAGACGTCGCTGAGTTGAGTCTAGTTTATGGCTTTGGTAAGAGTCTGTTTACCTCTGGTTTACTCATCTTCCTAAGACAGAGCTCTCTCTTCAAGGTTTTACCTGGGAGCCTGGAGTAGTCAATATTCCTAAACAATTCTAAGTGCCTTGGGCCATAACGTATTTTAAAAGAGAATACCATGTTATTTATCAAATATTTAAACACAGCAGCAGCGTGGATTTTTGCTTTAATGGAACCCAAATTCTAAATTTTGTCTTGCAAGACTACTGATAACTCTGCTCTGCTTTTCAGAGGCTTTTGTTAATGTTTAGCTTCTTGCCCTCAGCTGCCCCAGAATTCATCAAAGTCTTGCGGGGAACTGGCTGCGTATTTGAGGTCTCTCAACACTCTGCCAAAAGATCTGATGTTTTTTCTGAGCCTCAGCAGCAGCTTTGTGACTGCATAGCTTGGATTCTCAGCCTCCCTCCTGTGCCTGGAATTTGCATATGTCCCTAGGGAAAAAGCAGCTGCAGAAGTCAGCTCCTCTCCCCGAGTTTCTCTTCTATGGATTCTCTACCCCTCCAGTTCTTACTGCTTCCACAGGTAGCAAATGCCTTCAAATAGGTATCTGTATTATATCTAGCTTTCTAGTTCTTATTGAGGGTGCTGGTCTGTACAAAGCTTCTGCATCCCTCCTAGAAGCATAAGTCAGTTGTATTATACTTTGAGAACATATGATTTTACTCTTTACTTTCAAAGCAAAGGTACAAAAAACTTTAGTAGATCAAAAAATACCACACACCTTACTGGTAAGAATGCATAATTAATAAAAATTAATTATTAATTAATAAAAATGTTTGCGAATAAAAATGTTTAATTACATTAATTAATAAAAATTAATAAAATATTAACAAACAGTATACTTCTTCCTTTTTTATGAAAACCTAGGTTTTGAGTTCCAGTAGATATTCCTAAGGTAGAAATAAGAGCGTTATTTAGAGCTGTAATCTGTGGTTCTCTTGGGTTGAATGCAGCTTGTAATTAAAGAATGCATCAGTAAATGACTGAAGTGAGGGCC
>NW_007726815.1:476410-488041 GCF_000696425.1 Galeopterus variegatus | reverse complement strand
TTTTGTCTTTTTTCCGTGTCCGGCAACGGATCGCAACCCTCAGTGTTGCCCCCGTACCGGGCCGGGGACCGGCAACGGGATTACAACCCTCGGTGTTGCTCCCGTGCCTCGCTCAGCCAGTGAGCAGGAACCGGTCTGTATGTGGGATCCGAACCCTCGGGCGGGAGCGCCGCCCAAGCGGCGCACTATCCAGTGCGCCACCGGGCCGGCCCCCGATCACATGCATTTTACATTTATTGAAAAATAAGACTTATAAGCGAATAAATCTTTTCAAGGTGACAAATCCAGGGAAGGGGAGGGCTGACCTGGAACTGTGCTAAAAGGACAGATCACCCAGGAGAGGTTCTAAAGAGGAACCTTAACCCAAAGGAGTTCCCATAGGACGTCTGCTTCCAGAAAAGATACTGGAAAGAGAGGCACAAGCATTTTGTACAACATAACTCCGGGTGATTATTCTCTGTTTTTCTTTCATGTAAAATATGCCAAAACAATAAATTTTTTTTGTAAAGAAGCCATCCATTGCTCTGTGGAAAAATTATAACTAAAATACTGCGTGTGTTTGAAATGTAACATGGAGGAAAAACAGTTGAAAATAATGTTTTGAATTGGAAAAGGGAAGATGGCGTTTGGAAATGAGGGAAGGGGGCTCGCTGGTTAGCTCACTTTGTTAGAAGTCCCGGGCTTGATCCCTGTACCGGCCAGCCACCGACCACAATAAAAATAAAAATAATATAAGGCTAGAAATGATGTAAGAAACTTGGAAATTTGGGGATTTAATGCCAGCCCTAGCAAGAACTATGGTAGGGAGACACGGTCGTGAACTTGAGATTCTGTTTCTCATACATAGGTTATATAAGAGAATAATCTAAGCGATTCCTTTTCAAAAAAGACAACCGAGAGTGTTTAACTGGCTCCACCCGAAAGGTGTTTAACTGGCTCAGAAAGGTCTTAAACTGGCTAAAACCCAGGGTTTTTACCGGTCCAGCCCGGAGGTTGTCTGACTGGTTCAACCCGTTCCCCAGAGTCACTGAACAGATGGAGCTCTCCTAGAAATGGTAATTAGTTACTGGTCCCTTCTGTCCTCTTCCTTTCTCCCTTCTCAGAACTTTGGCGAGATCCTTTTTTTTTTTTTTCCCTCCCTCTTCGCGGGCTTGTCCTCAGCCCTCAGACAAAGGCATTCGTAATAACTTCGTATAGCATACATTATACGAAGTTATACGAGTTCGGATCCCACATACAGACCGGCTGCTCACTGGCTGAGCGAGGAGCGGGGGCAACACCGAGGGTTGCGATCCCGTGGCCGGTCCTGGTCCGGTACGGGCGCAACACTGAGGGTTGCAATCCGTTGCCGGTCACACACACACAAAAATAAATAAATAAATTGCGTTAAAAAAAAAAAAATGACTGAAGTGAATATGAGAAAATTACTAGAAATTTTGATGGAAAATTGATTTATGTGCTGATGAATTAAAAGCTATTTGTACTTCTACCATTATATATTTTAGCTTATCAGTCGTGGAAACATGAGGTAGGACGAGGTAGGAAGAAGGTTGATGTTAGTATTATCTTTTTGATGTACTTCCTGAGAGGAGACAGTGGAAAGCCCCTGGTTTAAAAATGATGTTTTATGATTTCATCTATTTTTCCAAAGGTGTTGCTATTATAACCAATTGCGGATTAAGGAGAGGAGTATTACTCTATACACATATGCATACACATATAATTTTGAAAGCATGTGTTATAAAAAAGGCATTAAAAGCATAGTTGTAGAAAAACAGAACATCTTGAAAGTACAAACAAGGTACGTTTAAAATGTTCACTATGATAAGACAGACAAATGAAAAAAAGACAAACCAAGTTATTTTTAAAAAATCGAATGGCAAATATAACATTTAGCAGATGTTGCCAGTTTTGATTTACTTGATTGAACTTGTAAAAACACTTTTGGGAAAATGAGGTATTGAGTTGAGTGTAAATCATTTCAGTTCAAGAATATGGTTATCCATAGGAATTATTTAATGATCAGTTTTGAAGATCACTGATTGTCTTTGGCTGATGGTCTCTCTTTGTCCTCTCTTTATCACCTCCTGTCCTCTCCACCACTCCCCTCAAAGATTTGGATTTTTAAATTACAGTTATATATTTTACTATTAGCAACACATAAAATACAGATAAGTACCAAGAAAAACCAATCCATAATTCCACACGATTTAGAGATAAGTATTAACATTTTGATGTATTTTTATTCTTAGTGTTTTTCCGTGTCTTTGCCACAGTCACGTGCATGTATGTCCTCTACATTTTTCAATAATTTTTTTACTTTACATATTATTGTAAGCATTTCTCCTATGACATTATAAATTAATCTAAAGCATCTTTTAATATTAGCTTCTGTTCTTTTGACCTGCCTCTGATAGTACCTCCTCAGGAAAATAAAAGATGCATATCAAACCAGTCCTTTTTCTTTATTTTGAAGTTTGTTCCTCATAGAAAACAATGAGTCCCACTTAAGGCTGAGTAAGTGAAATGGTGATTAGTTGTGAATTCTTAACCCTTTTTTCTTTTACCATGAATAACTAATAGTTGGTTATGGTTAATAACTTAGTAAAAAAGTCTATTAATTTGCAATTTTAAGTCTAATGTCTATGAACAGGGTATCCGCCTGTGTTTCTCTTAAGAAGATAAAGGAGAAGTGAAGGTTTTAGTAAAACAACATAAAAATTGTTTTTGGCTAACATATGTACAGCACTGGGTAAGAGATGAAGAGCCTATCTTTCAAGAGGACTTTGATTTAATTGGAGACGCAGGGCCTAAACGTTAAAAGGGACATGTATTAGTCCGTTTTGTGTTGCTATAACAGAATACGTGGAACTGGGTGATTTATAAAGAAAATGCAGTTTATTTGCTTACAGTTTCTGAGGTTGGGAAGTCCAAAGTCCATCTGGTGGTGGCGACAGTGACCCAGGGGTCTCATATTGCAAGATGGTGAAAGCAGAGAGAGCAGAGAGAGGGGGAAAGATAGACTCTCTTCTTCTTTTAAAGCCCTCAGAACCACGCAGCTGACCACCATTTTTAATCCATTTACTACTGCACGGTCCTACAATCCAATCACCTCTTTAAGACTCCATTTTTTAATTACCATAATAGGATTTCCCTCCCTCTTAAGTCACAGTGGGGGCTAAGTTTCTAATACATAAAACTTATGGGATGCAATTCAAGCTTCAGGGAGTTTTGGGGGGACATAATTCAATCCACTACAGGACACATTGTAGCCAGTTGCAGTTCAGTGTATTGTCGTAGCACATTATTTACTCCTCTGCAGCATTACTATTCTCTCTAGCAATGTTTGGGTACCTTTTTGTTTTCTCTGCAATTCTGAGAGCATTTCGAAGGCAGACTCTACTACCTTACTCATCTTTGGTTTCCCTAAGACTTACATATGGTACCGGTTACCAAGTAAGTAGTACATACTAAGTTTTTGTTTTTTTTTCTCTAATGAATGAATATGTTGAGTACCAATTGATGGTACAAGAATTGTGATAAAGTAGTGATTATTGAACCTAGGGTAATCTGAGGCTTTATGGAAGAGGAAGGATTTTAGTCAGGTTGGGTCTTCAAGCAGGGGTAGGATTTAGAAGATGAAGAGAAGAGAAGCAAGGGGACAAAGCTGCAAAGAACCATCACATACCAAGGATGGTATATTGGGAGCACTGAGCAAACCGGTTTGCTTGGAGTAGAGTTTGCATAGACAAATAGTTGAAAATGCAGTTACAGAACAGACATGTGTTGAGGCATGAAAAAGAGAAAGCTAAGGATTCATTGCTAGTTTATGCTGTGATTTCAAGAAGCTACCACAGCCTTAGGTTTGGTTTTTCTTTTTTCTTTTTTTTCCCTACCCAACGTGGTTGTTTACCAAGACATTGAAGCTTTCATAAGACGTTTATAATCTGAAGCTAATATTTTTTCCCTTATGGTACTAAGGATTCCAGAAATTTTTGATGTGTTTACTTTTAAGCTACCTGCTGTTAAATATACTTCTGGAAGTAGTTATGAACCGTATGTGTATACATTAGTTTTTCAGAGGAGTCAAGTTTTTATATGTTTTTAAAGAAAAATGTGCAGTTGATTATATTCCCTCAGGATGCCTAAATTAATTGTTTCTCATTCTTCACTTGTTTCAAAGTCTGAGGTTACAACCAGCTTACTTTGCATGCTTTTGGTATACAGGGTCTTATGAGGGAAGGGCCATTTATTTTTTAATTAACTTTTAATTTTAAAACTTTTAGTTTTAGATTTGCAGAATTATTGCAAAGATAGTACAGAGAGTTCCTGTATACCCCACATTCATTTTTCCCTGTTGCTAATATCTTACATTACCATGGTACATTTGCAAAAATTAATGAACCAATATTAATACCTTATTACTAACTAAAATTTATACTTTATTCAGATTTCCTTAATTTTTCCCCGATGTCATTTTTCTATTCCAGGATTCCATCCAGAGTATCACATTTAGTCCTCATGTCTGTTTAAACTGCTCTGGTTGTGACAGTTTCTCACATTTTTGTTGTTTTTGATGACCTTGATGTTTTTGAGGAGTAACTGGTCAGGTGTTACATGGAATGTCGCTCAATTGGGATTTGTCTGATGTTTTTCTCATGGTTAAACTATGGTTATGGGATTTCAGTAGGAAGGCCTCAGAGTTACAATGCCATCTTCATCACATCATATCAAGGGTACATACTAGCAGTATGACTTTTCACCATTGTTGTTAACCTTGATCACTTGGATTGAGGGGGTGTTTGCTCCACTGTAGTTATTTTCCCTCTACCCCCTTTTTATACTATACTTTTTGGAAGGTAGTCAGTGTGTACAGCCCACAGAAGTGGAAAGTTATGCTATACACCTTTGAGGGCAGAGTATTTGGAATTCCTCTACATGGGAGATTTGTCTCTTCTTTGATCTCCCTACTGGGAGATTTGTCTATTCTTCCTATTTATTTATTTATTCAATCATTTATTTATATCAGTATGAACTTATAGTTTATTTTATACTTTGGGTTACAACCCAGTACTCTGTTATTTATTTTTGTTACTCAAATTGTTCCAGCTTTGACCGCTGGATGTTCTTCCAGTTGGCTCCTATATTCCTTCGTCATGCCCCCATCATCTTAGGTATTTTTGTTTGTTTGTTTTTTGAGCACTTTCTTACTGTCTGGCATTATGAGATGCTCTAGGCTCATCTTGTATTATTTCCTGCTCCAGTCCTAGAAGCAGCCATTTTCCAAGGAGCCTTGGTTCTTTTTATTGGAGAAAGGTATTAGAAACCAAGATCTGAGTGCTAAGTGTGCTTGTTGCTGCAGAGATGTCATTGCTTTTAGGTCCTCTCAGCTAACAGAGCAAGGAAATATGTATATCTAATACTTATTTGTATACGTAACTATCTGTATCTGTATTAAGTGAAACATGATTTTATACTGATGTCTCCAACTTTAATCCACTACCACATGGGTCATTCTAACTTCCTGGAAGGGTTATTTTAAGATACTGTTTGTGTATGTCCTGATCTCTGCTGTTTTGTGATATTATTCCCACCTCCTTATTTGTTAGCTAATTCCTTCTACAAACATGTATTGAGTCTGTACTATATTTAAGCCTTGTGCTAGGTGCTAGGGACATAAAGACCAATGATTCATTGATGTAGTTGGTTTCTACAAAATACGTTTATTGGATACCTCTCATATTGTTGGCATTGTACTCCAAGCTCACAGTTCAGTAGTGGAGAAAATGTGGCTACAGATAGTTATGATGTAAGGCAGAATGTAAATATTATATAAGGTAGAATAGAAAGGTAATGACAAAATTTAGATGAAGGAGAAAGTACTTCAGGAAGGGAAATCACATGATGAATTGTAGCAGTTAGAACCTGATGGGATGCAAATGACAGAAAATGCAACCAAACTGTCCTAAGTAAAAAAAGAATTTATTGGTTCACAGAACAAAATAGACTGGGGTAGAACTAGCTGGGGGCATGACTAATTTTAGGATTCAAACAATGTCATGGGGGCTTTACTGTGCCTTCTACTCATGCTGGTGTTGTTCTCAGGCTGTGCATAGCATCTCCCAGTACCTCTAGGCCAACATCACAGCACCAGGTCCTGAAGAAGAGAAAGTCTGGTATTACAAACAGAAGTCTTACAATAGAGACCTTTTTCATCTTGATTGGCCTCACTTGAGTCATTATACCAATGAACATCGGTGCTCTGGGGGGATAGAATATGCTGATTAGCTTAGCTTTGTACATGTGCTCCAACCCTTTCACAGGGGTCGGTTTTGTGATTATTAATTGAACTATTCATTTTTGTTTTGTGAATTTGTCTACATATTTGTTATATTTTATAATAAAAGGGATATTTTCTTTTTTAATGAACGGAATATATTCAGCATACAAAAACTAATCAGTGTAGTTCCTCAGATTCAGAAAGTCCAGTTAATCCTAAAGAGGCTATCTACAAAGAAATCCACTCCTAGAAGCATTATGGAAAAATTACAGAAAATCAAAGACAATGAGAGTTTAGCATACGGCTATATGTTCAAAGAAGTCCTCTAATTTCCCTTTGTAATTGAAGCACAGCTTATTTTGATTTTTGAGCTTACATTTAAACTTGTATAGAAGTGATTAATAATCACTTATCAAATACAATAAGCTTTGTATTTATTGAAAGTCTTTAGATTTGGGATTATTTTGCTGTACTTGGGTTATCTATAGGGATGGGCACATTTAAAAAGGAAAACAGTCTTATAAATTTTGAATCTGGTTCTAATGTATGCTTTATCCAACATTTTTAAAAAGCAAAAAACCTTAGCCATTAAAAAACATTTTTCAGAGAAATTATCTGCATCCGACTGAGAATTTTATGCCAAATTGCAGCCCCCACACAAGCTTTAGAGAGCCAAGATATTTAAACCTGTGAAGTAAAGTGCCAGCTCAACCCTTACACTGGTCTGATGTAATCCTTTAACCACAGAATGGTTTGCAGCCTTGAATTGACAATGACTCAGTAGACCTTGTATACATTTAAAAAATGTTTTTAAGTTGTTGAGATTATGAAAATACCATAAAAGTCAATATTATAAGCAAAACATTCAACACATTTAATGCAGATTCTTGAATATGTTTCAAGAACATTTATGAAGAAGCCAGATTGAAAAATAAAAAGTCTAGATTATTATAGAATTTTAAAAAGAAGGGTAGCTAATTACTTGTAGTCTCTAAATAGTCTAACAGAGATCATCAGTCACTTTTTTAAATCAAAGAGGTCCTTCAGGAGATTAAAAACAATTAATTTGTAAGAACAGTAATTAATATAACAATTATATATAATATGTATGTTTAAAGATACATTTTTAAAGTCTTATTTATTTTGTTAATTTGGAGATGTTTGCAAGGATAACATCAACTTTAGCTTTGTCAGCCCCTATGGGAATTATTTTATAAAAGCAAAATTTGTCCCAGTAAGGTTTGATTTTAATTTAAGACCAACTTATTGTATTTAAAGTATGTTAACCATTCATTTTACTTTCAACCTCTACCTAGGTACTATTTCTAAACCCAATTTCACTAAATCCACTCAGCTTAAGTTAAAAGCATTGTAGAGTTAGGATAAGAAATAACTATTTCAAAGTTTTGAATTTGTTGTTTGCATTGATATGTGAGTAGAACTGAATAGATATAATTTTTGGATTAGCTATAGAAAAAAAGAAAATCTGTAGTAGTAATTTTCAGACTTTTCAGACTAAACATAAGCAATTGAGATACTATTCATTAACTTAATGACTCTGACTTCCTGAAGAGAGCCTAGGGACCATTTCTTATTTTTTGTTAGTATTTTTGGGATTTTTAAATTTATAACTATTAAAATTGGGATCTAAACTATTGTGCTGTTTTACAGTGTGCCCTGCGAAAATTTGTGTTTTATAAGAAAATAATGCAATATAAGATATTTTGTAACCTTCAGGGTAAAGGAGTAATGAAGGTTTTGAAAACTGAGAAATTCTTTAGCCAGATTAAAGAATAAAAGTTATGACATAGCTTCTTTAACTTTTAGCATCATGTCATGACTATAAATTTCTAACTAGCCACTTTTACAAATCAAAGCATAATTCTTAGATATAATCTTTAGAAATCAAGCAAAACAAAATTAATTACAACTATAGAATTTCCTTATTTGAAAAAACTTTCTATTATGGAGATTTCAAATATATACAAAAGTAGAAAGTATTGTATAATCAATTTCCATGGGTTTATCACCCAGCTTCAATAATTTTCAAGTCATAATCTTGTTTCATCTATATTCCTATCTACTTACTGGGCTAGCATATTATTTTGAAGCAAATCCCATATATTATGCCGTTTCATCTATAAATGTTTCAGTATGTTACTCAAAAAGATAAGGAATCTTTTTTAAAGCATAACTAAAATATCATTATCTTGTCTAAAAATATTAATAGTAATTCCCTAGCATCATTATTCAAATTTCTAATTGCTTGAATTAAGATCTACTCATTGTGAGTAATTGTTGTGTCTTTTTTTTTTTGTCTTTTTTTTTTCTTTTTCCGTGTCCGGCAACGGATCGCAACCCTCAGTGTTGCCCCCGTACCGGACCGGGGACCGGCAACGGGATCGCAACCCTCGGTGTTGCTCCCGCGCCTCGCTCAGCCAGTGAGCGGGAACCGGTCTGTATGTGGGATCCGAACCCTCGGGTGGGAGCGCCGCCACGCTTCCCAAGAGGCGCACTATCCAGTGCGCCACCGGGCCGGCCCAATTGTGTCTTTTAAGGCTCTTATAATGTATAGGCTTTCTTCATCTTTTTTTTCCCCTTTGCAGTTTATGGTTGAAGAAGAAGGGCCACTTGACTTATAAAATTACCACAGACTGGATTTTGCTGATTGTATCCCCATGGAATAGTTTAAACATGTTCCTTTGTTTCTCTGCATTTCGTATAAATTGGTGGGTGGATATATGTTGCAGATTTCTTGCACCGTCAATCAATAGTAACAAACCAGAATAATCCCTTTCCCACCCAAAAAAGAGATTCTGATTTATGTGACATAGCTGTCAGAAGAACTATGTGCTTCATTTTATACATGAGATATAGAGGCATCTTCAGTTTTTATTTAAGCAATTGTGTGTAATGCATGATTGAAGATTAGAATTTGCAATGACACTAATTATAGCAAAATGAGACAAATATGTATATAGGAAGTAGCAAAGAGCTATCAAAAGCAATAGGATTCTAAAGGTATAGTATCTTGGGGTCATTTAAAGGACAGATAGCTCTATTGACTTAAAATCCCCATAATTATATCACTGTTTTAAAAAAGAGGCAATATACTCATATAATGAACTTGATTCATCAGGAAAGATGAATTATATTAAATATGGTTTATTTGAAACAATAACTGCAACTAGAGGTCAACAATCTAGCACTTGAAGAATTATATATCATAGTTGAAAAATATGGTGTTGGAGTTAATCTGTAATCCCTGTTAATAATATATGTAGTCTGTATGTATTAAAGATAGAAGTCATATATAAAAATTGTATAAATTCTACTTTATCAAGAATAGCTGGGAAATAAAGTATACTAATTAATCAGACATGCAGACTCATAAAAATTTACTACATAGGCTGTATATGGATCACCAATTGTTTAAAAATAATTGAATTTTGATAAAATACCCTTTACATTGAAAGTAGAACATAATCTCATCTTTCTTTGATGATTCAGAAGCATTTGGGACTGTTTATAGCATCAGAATTATCGTTATTAACCTTGATTATCATTATATTTTAGCTGCATACCAGAGTTCTTTAATACAAAGCTCCACAGTAATGTTATTTACCAGAGAATTTTCACCAAATTAAGAAAGCCTGAATGGTGGTCACAGAGTCACATAAAGAGACTTAACAGGATCTGTCTGGTATGGATGCATATATATGTATGTATACGGCTGTGTACATAGACTTATGCTTACCTGTGTGCACAGGTGTACATATTACTGTTGAATTTATAATGTATATTGTTAAACATATACACATATATATCGGCTTGTGACATGTGCAGCCATTAGTAGTACTAAGGAAGCTGCAAATGGAAAGAATTTGATCAAAATTTACCAACAGGAAATTGGCTCCAAGACATAATGATTTTGGCTGGAGAAGATAGTGATCCTGGCACAGTATACTCTCTATTTCCTTGTGAAAGCTCCAAGATTAAAAGAATTAGCTACATAGAGGCAGATGCTTGGTAGTTTTCTGGAAGCACAATTATAAGGTTTATGAAAAACAGGAAGATCAACATCTCATGCAGGTTTTTTGAACTGGGTGCTGGTTTAATGTGCTATTTTGTACCCTGTAGACCTGGTCTATTGAGACATGATGATTTCATTTTGTTTCATAACTGGGTTTTTTTTTTTTTTTTACATTCTCTTTTTAAGTGTGCTAGCCTTTGGAAAGGAATTATATCTTAGAATGCTTTTAAGATACTATTTTTTAGACTGTTCAAACTTTTAATGATTAATAATTATAATTAGTCATTGTATTTTCAGAGTTGCTGTCCAGTTTTTTTTTTTTATTCATCTACTTCTGCTCATAATCACAGATTTATTTGGCTCCCAGTAGCCAGTATCTTTACCGACCCTGGAGATTTTTTTGATACTTTAATATACCTAATTTAGTTTAAGTGAATTGAATAGCGGTGATCATTCACTTGAGAAATAATTTGAGTATAATGTCTTTGTCCATAATGTCTAACTCTGTACTTGCACAAAGATGAATAAGATACTGTCCCTGTTCTCAGATAGTTTATGGTCTTATAGAAGGAAGATGATATGAAGTAACTATATCACCCAGACAATCAGTTATCCCTTATCAACACTAGTGAGTGCGTGGAATAGCTTTCTTTTTATCTTTAATTTTCAATGACTGAGAGATGTTAGCTATTCTTTCTGCTTGCTACATTTTGCTTTTATGAAACCGATAAACACCTGATGCATCTACCATAAGTGAAGGAATCATGGAAAGACCTACATAGTCTCTTCAGGATATGCCCTAAAATCTTAATGTGGGAGTTGCAAACTTGGATATCTGAAGGAGCCAATCAAGTAACAGAAACTAGTGAAAAATGTAGGTTTAAAACAGTTGGAATTGGCGGGGATTGTGACCTACTGAAGTGTGTATGCTTTGTCTAAAGATTTTCAGATAAAAAATTCGGGTGGGTCGAAGAAAGCATGTCTCCAGGCTGAGGCTGCCAATTTGCAAATGCTCCATAATTTCTTAATATGAATGGAACCATTGGAAAAACATTTGAGAGAAAAGACAATAATTTAAAATTAAATGCAAATATGTCCAATTTGAGAATGATCACACCATTTAGTAAGCTATTTTGTGCTTTTTTTTTTTTTTTCCTGGGGCATAGGTGACACTGAAGCAGGGATTATGGGATCCCAGAAGGAGCCTGGATGATATTACAGATCCAGGCAGCTGAGGGGGTCAAGCTTGGTAAAATCCACTATTGCAGGAGAAACAGAAATAAGCAGGA
Organism: Galeopterus variegatus; assembly: GCF_000696425.1. NCBI lineage: Eukaryota > Metazoa > Chordata > Mammalia > Dermoptera > Cynocephalidae > Galeopterus > Galeopterus variegatus. The sequence goes on along the minus strand of NW_007726815.1, from coordinate 476,439 downwards.
ATGGTGTTGGCTCTCCATTGTTGAAGACC